>NC_134357.1:55046066-55248566 GCF_048569485.1 Anomaloglossus baeobatrachus | reverse complement strand
TTTACGCCTCCTTTTTTGTAAATGACTGGGAAAAGGTATGTGAAGAAAGGGAAGCTATCATCAATTTAAATTAGGTTTTTATGTTACAATAATTTTTTATTTTTTTCATTTTTTTTTAAATATCACACCTGTATTAAAAAAAATAAATATAGAACCCTGGACACTGTGGATTTTTTTTTGGCTATTGTTTCAGGAAGCAACACATGTACATTAGCCGCAAAAGTCAGATCTTGACCCTATCTTTTGTATTGAAGTGTCTAATGAGCATGTGCAAAGGTTATTGTGAAGGGAGGGATTGCTGGGACATCACCTCCTGATGGATCCTGTGTTATCAGCTGTGTATACACCGTGTGCAGAATTATTAGGCAAGTTGTATTTTAGATGATTTTTTTTTATTATTGATCAACAACTATGTTCTCAATCAACCCTAAAGACTCGTAAATATCAAAGCTTAATTGATCTGTTGTCCTCTGGTTTTTAATTGTGTTTGTCTGATGTTTACATCACATACAGAAATATAATTGCAATCATATTATGAGTACCAAAAGGTTATATTGACAGTTAGAATGAGTTAATGCAGCAAGTCAATATTTGCAGTGTTGACCCTTCTTCTTCAGGACCTCTGCAATTCTCCCTGGCATGCTCTCAATCAACTTCTGGAGCAAATCCTGACTGATAGCTGTCCATTCTTGCATAAGCAATGCTTGCATTTTGCCAGAATTTGTTTTTTTTTGTTTGTCCACCCGTCTCTTGATGATTGCCCACAAGTTCTCAATGGGATTAAGATCTGGGGAGTTTCCAGGCCATGGACCCAAAATCTCTATGTTTTGTTCCATGATCTATTTAGTGATCACCTTTGCTTTATGGCAAGGTGCTCCATCATGCTGGAAAAGGCATTGTTGGGCGCCAAACTGCTCTTAGACAGTTGGGAGAAGTTGCTCTTGGAGGACATTCTGGTACCATTCTTTATTCATGGCTGTGTTTTTAGGCAAGACTGTGAGTAGTGCGATTCCCTTGGCTGAGAAGCAACCCCACACATGAATCGTTTCAGGATGCTTAACAGTTGGCATGAGACAAGACTGGTGGTAGCGCTCACCTCTTCTTCTCCTAATAAGCTGTTTTCCAGATGTCCCAAACAATCGAAAAGGGGATTCATCTGAGAAAATAACTTTACCCCAGTCCTCAGCAGTCCACTCCCTGCACCTTTTGCAGAATATCAGTCGATCCCTGATGTTTTTTCTGGAGAGAAGTGGCTTCTTTGCTGCCCTCCTTGAAACCCGGCCTTGCCCAAGCAGTCTCCGCCTCACAGTGCATGCAGAAGCAGTCACACCAGCCTGCTGCCATTGCTGAGCTAGCTCGGCACTGCTGGTAGTCCGATCCAGCAGCTGAAACCGTTTTAAGATATGGTCCTGGCGTTTGCTGGTCCTTCTTGGGCGCCCTGGAGCCTTTTTGGCAACAATGGAAGCTCTCTCTTTGAAGTTCTTGATGATACAATAGATTGTTGACTGAGGTGCAATCTTTGTAGCTGCGATACTCTTCCCTGTTAGGCCATTTTTGTGCAGAGCAATGATGGCTGCATGTGTTTCTTTAGAGATAACCATGGTTAACTGAAGAGAAACAATGATACCAAGCACCAGCCTCCTTTTAAAGTGTCCAGTGGTGTCATTCTTACTTAATCATGACTGATCGCCAGCCCTGTCCTCATCAACACCCACACCTGTGTTAATGGAACAATCACTAAAACAATGTTAGCTGCTCCTTTTAATGCAGGAATGCAATGATGTTGAAATGTGCTTTGGGGGTTAAAATTCATTTTCTTAGCCAATATTGACTTTGCAAGTAATTGCTGTGAAGCTGATCACTCTTTATGACATTCTGGAGTATATGCAAATTGCCATTAGAAAATGTTAAGCAGTAGACTTTGTAAAAATTAATATTTGTAGCATTCTCAAAACTTTTGGCCATGACTGTACTGTGCTCCCTCCCTGTAGATCTCACATTTTATGAGGGACCACAGGTTCTCTATGGGGTTCAGATCAGGTGAACAAGGGGGCCATGTCATTATTTTTTCATCTGTTAGACGCTGTGGAGTAGTTGAATGCATATGATGGAGTATTGTCCTGCATGAAAATCATGTTTTTCTTGAACGATACCGACTTCTTCCTGTACCACTGTTTGAAGAAGTTGTCTTCCAGAAACTGGCAGTAGGTCTGGGAGTTGAGCTTCACTCCATCCTCAACCCGAAAAGGTCCCACAAGTTCATCTTTGATGATACCAGCCCATACCAGTGCCCCACCTCCACCTTCCTGGCGTCTGAGTCGGAGTGGAGCTCTCTGCCCTTTACTGATCAGCCTCTGACCCATCCATCTGGCCCATCAAGAGTCACTCTCATGTCATCAGTCCATAAAACCTTTGAAAAATCAGTCTTTAGATATTTCTTGGCCCAGTCTTGGTATTTTATCTTATGTTTCTTGTTCAAAGGTGGTCGTTTTTTAGCCTTCCTTACCTTGGCCAAGTCCCTGAGTATGGCACACCTTGTGCTTTTTGATACTCCAGTAACGTTGCAGCTCTGAAATATGGCCAAACTGGTGGCAAATGGCATCTTGGCAGCTTCACGCTTGATTTTCCTCAATTCATAGGCAGTTATTTTGCGCCTTTTTTGCCCAACATGCTTCTTGCAACCCTGTTGGCTATTTGCCATGAATCAGTTGATTGTTCGGTGATCACGCTTCAAATGTTTGCCAATTTCAAGACTGCTGCATCCCTCTGCAAGACATCTCACAATTTTGGCCTTTTCAGAGCCCGTCAAATCTCTCTTCTGACCCATTTTGCCAAAGGAAAGGAAGTTGCCTAATAATTAAGCACACCTTATATAGGGTGTTGACGTTATTACACCACACCCCTCCTCAGAGCCGGATTTAAGAGGTGCGTGGCCCGGGCCCATTTCGGAGGGAGGCCCATTTTTTAAGGTGTTGCAATATGTAACACAAAATGAAACAAACGCATTTATTTACAAAAATCATTTACACAGAGTAATTCAGGTAAAATCATTCATTTTTTAAAATCCAATCCATTCCTTGATTTTCGTGCTGCAAAATCACTAATGATGTCACTAAAGTCCAATTCACGCAGTATATCTGACTCAATGCTCATGATAGCCAAATTTACAAGTCGTTCCTGCTTCATGGATGTCCTTAATTGGTTTTCAATTAATTTGAGTTTTGAGAGGAAAGCTCACCACTGCAGTTTGTTACCAATAAAATTATATATATCCTTAGAGCTATCTCAATATTTGGGAAAGTGTCCTGCACACCCTTTTCCATAATAAGCTTGTACATGAAACGTTCAGTGCCGATATCTTTTGGCTCCTCATCTTTGAATAAATTGGCAAATGTTACAAACTGACACAGTTCATCAATAAATCTAATGTCCAAGTCATCTGAATAAGACCTGAAGAGTTGCTCTGCTGTGACCTTAAGCTCCTGGGAAGACAGTTTTTCAGATGGTTAAAAAAGCTAAATTTGCTTGATATATCATCCTGCCATGTTTCCCCCATCCTGCCATGTTTCCTCCATGCTGTCATGTTTCCCCATCTTTGCATGTTTCCCCCATGCTGTCATGTTTCCCCGATGCTGTCATGTTTCCCCCATCCTGCCATGTTTCCCCCATGCTGTCATGTTTCTCCCATCCTTGCATGTGTAGCGCCCCATCAGCCATCAAGCCATCAGGGAGCTACAAGATACTGCATCCCCACCAGGATGCAGGGCCTACCCACAGGGACCCAGAAGACCAGTGCCAGTAATAACCAGACATTGTAGTAATCCCTGTTTTTCCCCAAATTCCCCATAGACTGGTACTAAACTAGGGTTGGACCAATTGATGGCCGCCTAGAGGTGGAGCCAATCCAGTCCACTAGACGACCAGTTGGGAGGGTCAGACAGTGGACAGTTAGCAGTTAGAGTCTGAGAGTCAGTGAAGGTGGAAGTCAGCAGACGGACTGACAGGAGTGAACAGTGACCTAAGTGCCCATGCGGTTGGTTGCCACTGGAGTACGGTGGAGTACTCCCGGAACTACGCACCAATGGGGTACAGAATACTAGGTCAGGCAAACGCTCCAGGCAGACCTGATAAAATCTGCACAGTGAGGGGACCATCAAGGACCTCACTGATCTTGAAGTTCGAGACACAGTAGCAACGTGAGAACCGGGGACAGAACCTGAGACACCAACCCCACAGGGTTTACGCTACCATCATACGGACTGCTGTTAAGAGACAACCAGGAGGAGACCCCAGCCGCTCCAAGCCACGGGGACCCATCAACTAAAGACAGGTGCAGAGAAAAGAAGCCACCAGGTTACTAAACTGGTACTGGGACTAAGGGGACCTGCAGTTGAAACCAGTCGGCCTCGGGTGACCAATACCAGCTTGCAGTGAGTAAAAGAACCAGTTACACTGAAACCCCTTGTGTGGCCTACCTTCTTTCAACGCCCGTTACTGCACCTATCCTCTGGGGCCTGGCCCTGCTTGCCGAGGGCCTAACATCCAGGCTGCCATTAACACCAGCCCCAGTAGCAAGAACTGTGCAGCGGCGGCTCCATCCACATAGCCGCAAACCTCAAGTGGTGT
This sequence comes from Anomaloglossus baeobatrachus, assembly GCF_048569485.1. Lineage (NCBI taxonomy): Eukaryota > Metazoa > Chordata > Amphibia > Anura > Aromobatidae > Anomaloglossus > Anomaloglossus baeobatrachus. Next base: position 55,243,940 of record NC_134357.1, on the reverse strand, counting down.
CACGTATAAACTTTTATTCAAAACTCTCCTGTAAATATTCCCCTTTTAAAAAGCACTCAGGGCACGGAACCGGGCAACGGCCACCAAAGTGACATCCCCCAGCTATACACTGTCCAGGACCAAGTACCCCATGACCCTGGGCAACACACGTTTCCCTCATGCTGTCATGTTTCCCCATGCTGCCATGTTTTCCCCCATGCTGCCATGTTTTCCCCCATCCTTGCATGTTTTCTCCCATACGTCCATGTTTTCCCCATGCTGCCATGGTTTCCCCCATGCTGCCATGGTTTCCCCCATGGTGCCATGTTTTCCCCCATGCTGCCATGTTTCCCCCATGCTGCCATGTTTTCCCCCATACTGCCATGTTTTCCCACATCCTTCCATGTTTTCCCCTATACTGCCATGTTTCCCCTATGCTGCCATGTTCCCCCCCCCATCTTGACATAGCCACTGCCGCACACAGTTTTAAGAAAAACAAAAAACCCTTCACCTTCAGCACTCGCTCCACCGCTGCGCGCTGCTGGATCGGGTCCTCAGTTCTCGCACTACCACCAGTCGTCATTACACCGGCGCCGCTTACTGACGCTCCTGCCATCTCCTAGGCTACATTCCTGTGGCCTAGGAGAGGAGGAGTGTCAGAACGAGGGGCAATGCACCTAGGATTTCCCTATGTTGAGTGCCCTCACTGGCTGCCAACAGTGTTTTCTCTGGCTGGTCTCCCTGAGATTAGTGATTGTTTTGTTTTGTTGGTCTACTAGGCATTGCTCTCACCCAGCCAGAATCCTACTCCACACTGATGAGGGGCAATACCCCGAAACAGCTGTCTGTGGATGGATACCTGGCCTTGGTATTTCCCTTGTCATATCTTTAAACTCGTCAAAGAGCTGGATATTGACTAAAAGAGCCATTTAATATGGTGGTTATGGTGGTCTCCAAAAAAAGAGCCCCTTCATGGCTAGGTCCTTCCCGGAGGGATATCTGGCTATTTTCTGTGTTGAGACTCCTAACAGAGGCTCCATGGACCTTTTTGATTTGCAGAGCAAGGAGAAATGTCTCCTCTGGCTCTGCTCTAACACAACTTTGAAATGCCGGCGCGATCACACCGGCAGTTCAAGGTGGCTAAATGAGGTGACAGCGCGCGTGCGAACAGAAAGGGTTCTGCATACTCTGTCTGGCACGCGTGACACAGGTTCGAAATCACTGGCCTAGAAGCTTCTGTTGGGATTGGAGAAAGCTGCCGCATGCCATAAGATAAGCATTAGGTATAGGTACTAAGAAAGTCAGGCTAGCCAGGTCAGTGGATGATGATGCAGGTGCCATGACTCTGCGCCAGCCACTGAATTGTAGGACCATAACCAGGTCCCTACACTTTCAATAGTTTCTCTTTTGTTAAATGTTCCTTATCATTAGAAACGGTTCAGAGCAAAGAGACGTGCATCTTACATGTTTTGAGATATTTATCCCTATATTGGTGGGAGGCCATCACTTGGTGGGTGGCCCAGAGCCCCCTTGGGCCCCCCTAAATCCGGGCCTGCTCCTCCTCATTACAGAGATGCACATCACCTGATTTACTTAATTGGTAGTTGGCTTTCAAGCCTATACAGCTTGGAGTAGGACAACATGTATAAAAAGTATCATGTGATCAAAATACTCATTTGCCTAATAATTCTGCACAAAGTGTAAAAGAGTTACCTGTCATTGCATCCTGCCTCTGATAATATGGTGCCTGCTGTAAACTGTTCCTGAAAACGGCAGGAAGTAAGAAACTTAAAAAAAGCCCCAATGACCGGTGTGAAAATTACAAGATTACATTTTATTTTTTTATTTTTTTTGTAATAAAGATCATAATATGGAATTAATAAAAGAAAAATACATTTAACACAAAAAAACTAATTTAAATCATTTTTTGGATGATATTTTGAATTATTTTTATTGCAGATCCCAGCAATATTTCAAACCAATTATTTTATCGTTCTTTATTGTCTAAGCTTCCTACTTTCTAATCCATCTTGTCTCTAATAATCTTAATAGTAAAATACCAAGCAGCATGAGCCTCTGGTGCACGGGGGGGGTAACTTCAGATCTTCTTTCCCATATTTTGTTGTTGTCTCTCCATCTTTTCCAAGTTGTCATCTGTTTCCTGTACATTACGTCAGGCTATTATTGCTTGGGAGATGAATGCTACAGCACATGGTGCAGCCTCTATCCTGCCCCGAGACTTAGGGGTACTTTACACGCTGCGACATCGCTAGCAATTGCTAGCGATGTCGCGTGCGATAGCACCCACCCCCGTCGTTGTGGTGATCACTGCCGTAGTGAACATTATCGCTACAGCAGCGTCACACGCACATACCTTTTCAGCGACATCGCTGTGACCGCCGAACAATCCCTCCTTCAAGGGGGAGGTGCGTTCGGCGTCATAGCGACGTCACTGCAACGTCACTAAGCGGCCGGCCAATAGAAGCGGAGGGGCGGAGATGAGCGGGACGTAACATCCCGCCCACCTCCTTCCTTCCGCATTGCCGGTGGAGGCAGGTAAGGAAATGTTTGTTGTTCCTGCGGCGTCACACATAGCGATGTGTGCTGCCGCAGGAACGACAAACATCGTACCTGCAGCAGCAACGATATTAAGGAAATGAACGACGTGTCAACGAGCAACGATTTTACACGTTTTTGCGCTCGTTGATCGTTGCTCATTTCTGTCACACGCTGCGATGTCGCTACCGGCGCCGGATGTGCGTCACTAACAACGTGACCCCGACGATATATCAGTAGTGATGTTGCAGCGTGTAAAGTACCCCTTATTTCAGTCTTGTATCTGTGGCTTTCCAGAATTCTGCTCACAATTTGGAATAATCTAAATGACTTTAGGTTCTGATAAGTATAATTCAATAAAACGAAAAAGGACAGAATGTGGAATCATTGCTTATTCTATTTGACTAAACCCAGATTGCAGACATAATAAATAGAAAAGAAGGCTGGGAGTCATAGTCTACATATGTAATAAGGATGCTTCAAAGCTAATATCTTGCATAAAAAAGTTTTTTTATTTTTCAAGAAAGGTTAATAGCAAGATTATAAATACATCATAATTAGTAGATTATAAATAACGTGTAGGTTTATACAGGAGGGGATCCTGACATAATGCACTATGGTCCAACAACAGACATGGGATAAATCTAAAATCCTATAGCGTTCTCAAATAGAAGCCTCACACAAGTTACCATCATCAATGGACACACAGTCCTGCATCAAAAACACAATTATCTTGTGGGCATTCAGAATTTCCATAAGGACAAAATAGGTGCTGCCACAAAAACAGGAGAATTTCAAACAGTCAGCATAGTATCAAAATCGCAAGGTGAGACCTAGTTATTCCCTGGTCTAGCGTGCAGCAATATAGTGGTTATATATATTTACCCATGTTCAAGTGGATGCCAGTGTGGAAAACGTGCCCCGACGCGCACGTTTCGTTAGCTTCCTCGTGGGGCCGTGGTGTACAAACCTACACGTTATTTATAATCTACTAATTATGATGTATTTATAATCTTGCTATTAACCTTTCTTGAAAAATAAAAAAACTTTTTTATGCAAGGTATTAGCTTTCGCGCATCCTTATTACATATGTAGACTATGACTCCCAGCCTTCTTTTCTATTTATTAAGTATAATTCAAGCTTCATTGATGAACCATAAAGGGCCATCCAAAGGTTAAACAAATACTGTATTTTTCGTATTATAAAATGCTCTTTTTTCCACCAAAATTGGGGCAAAATTGTGGAGCTTCTTATCAGCCAAATGTATCTTACCGGGGGGCGGGGGTGGTGGAGCAGGGTCATAGGAAGCCGGCAGCGGCATGAGTGGGGTGATGATGTGGGCCCTGGGCTGTGAGAATGGGGTGTTGCGGCAGCACGATACAGGTGCCATTATTGACCTGGCGACACATGCTATGGACTTCAGGAAAATGCCGAAGAAGGCGGCACATGTGCAGATTGAAATCCCAGTTCTCCAAGATCTCAATTTGTGCATGGTTGCCTCCAGCACCATTTTCCTGAAGTTCATCATTGGGATATTAATGGCACCTGCGTCACACCACCAGTACACCCGCTCCTCACAGCCCTGGGCCCACAGCATCGCCGCCACTGGTGCCGCCTCCAGCTTCTTCTGATCCCACTCCCGCTACATTCGGCTCTTGAGACGGAACAAAAGACAATAAGACAGACCCCATTTTTACATTAAAAAATATTTTTTCCCCTATTTTCTCCTCTAAATTTGCGGTGCGTGTTATAGTCTGGTGAGTCATATCATCCAAAAAATACAGAACTTATGCTCACCTTACCACTCATCTCTCCAACCCCTTCCTTCCTCACTGTCACCCGACCAGTTCTTGGTGCATTTTCTCCTTATCACGGCTGTTTGAGCTGAAGTTCCAGTACACTTCATACTAGTAGGGGGACTTCCAGGTCTGATGAGGCCCAGGACATCTCTGCACATGCGTGCAAGGCCATGGCGCACGTCGTGATTTCATAATCTCACATGCACTTGGTCTTGGGCTTCATCAAAGTTGTGAATCCCAGGAAGAAGATGCCCTGGATTCCAGCATGATCAGTTGTGATAAGAAATGGGGTAAGGACCAGGTGGGTGATGGTGACGATAAAGGGGCTAAAGACAAGTGAGGTTAGGTGAGTATATGGGTTTTTTACATTTTACGTTTTTTACGCTCTGAGGTTTGGCGAGACCCCAGAGAGTAATAAGGGTCAATTAATGGAGACTAAATTCTCTGCATCTGCAATTTCCAGGGAAAATCCATATGAACCTCAAATTTTTATTGATCCACTTATCTGTCCATACAATCCTTTTCATACTTCTTCATTAATAGCCTTTTGCTTTCATATTTTAGGCCAACCTAAAGTGGAAGAAATATCTCTGAAGATCCCAAGTAATATTTTGGAGGATTCTGCAAGAGCTCATGTAACAGTGTTAGGTGAGATATCAAATATGTGGATATTCTTATCATGACCACTATCAAAAATATAATCCTTATATTCACAAATAATCAATGCCCTTAAACATCCTACTATGTCCACTAATCTCAGTTTTGTACCATACTCCATACCTTTGGTAGGCATCTTAGGAAGACAGATAAATGGGTTGTCCTGTCTAAATCCACAAGTCTGCAGTCGCTCTACGTGTCACTCTGTGTGACTGCAGACCTGTAAATCCTCACATTGTGCGCGATTCTCCGGCAGTCACGTGACTACAATTATGCGGAATCCGACTAGGCTGTTTCTGGAACACTCAATGGAAGTGTATTGCGCAAGGCTGGGAACAGTTTAGTCGGATTCTGGTCAGAAGTCTGCATGTCACATACTTGTGATCACATGTCTCCAGTCCCCAGCGCTAGCACCATCGAATTCTCATAGTACGTGGTACCATAGTTCACAGCTGGCATAGATTTCAGTTTATGGCACATGGACTGCCCAATCTGGCCCAGTGCTTTAGGACGTGTGTGACTGTTTGAGTTTAGTGCAGCCACATATAAATGCCTAGCCTTGCTCCCAGCCAAATAGTGAATGCAACTATATCCACTCCACACACTGCACAACAATCAGTTCTTTATTATTACATATGTATATTCATATAAGAATCATGTAATCACCCTGCAGGAGACCTCATGGGCACGGCCATGCAGAACCTTGATCGACTCCTGGCCATGCCATATGGATGTGGAGAACAGAACATGGTCCTCTTTGCTCCCAATATCTTCATTCTGCAATATCTGGAGAAAACTCATCAACTGAACAATGAAATAAAGAACAAAGCCAAGAAATTTATGGAGAGTGGTGAGAAATTCTATTTTTATTAGGCCGGGGTGACACTAGTGTATAGCATCCGATGTGAGAGAATAAGATGTGATATGCTAATTTCACTTGGCACAAAGTCTGCTGCGTGAACTGAGAGTCATTGTACTGTGATCCGATACTCTTGTGGCGCCCCTGTGACTCCAGTCGCCACAGAGTATTGCACCTTATTTTAGGTGCGATATTCGCCTCGGGTAAGGAGGGGGTTAATCACCGGTGTTCCACATTCACACTTTACATACAGCTTAGTAGCCTTCTCACTGGGGAACTGGACTAGGGTAGGCAGGTGGTTGGCCATCACGAAGCATTGGAATTTCCCAGTCACTAGGACAGCCTCTTGGGAGCGGGTTCCACTTGGGGTAGAAGTAGGAGCAACATTACACAATCAACAGTCAGTTTAGCTGGGACATCAGTTCTGGCGACACGACACCACCACCTTCTTCTTCTTCTTTCACGGGACCTAGGCTAGGAGTGTAACGCTCAGCCCGGGTTCCTCACTTCTACAGGGGCAACTCTTGCAAAGAACACTTTTTAAACACCGGTGACTTCTCCTGGCTTATCCGGGGTCGACGGACCACATCACAGCGGTGACCAGTGCTTCTGCGGCAGTGACCGGGCTTCTTAGAGATCTGTGAGTAAAGACACCTGAAACCTCATTCCCTTGCCGCGTATCGCAAGTGGCGTCACGACATTCCTAACCTCCACTTCATCATCCCCCTCCTATTGGTGTACACCTTGAGGCAGGAAATCGGGAAGACCTCCGCACTGGCCCGGTGAAAAGTACAACAGGTACGAGATCCGACCTGGAATCCCCTGCCCCCTAGGTTCTACACTCTCACATGACAAAATTGGATCACAAGTGCAGAAAAGAGGGAGAACTTACTGTACATTTTCCATCTTCTCCATTGTTTATGTCTTTGTATATCACCATGCACTTGGATATCATTCGAGTGCAGTCCGATGTTTTGCACACATCCATAGACTCAGAAGGGTGAGCACCATCCAATATACATTGCCAATCACTTTATGTTGAATTGGCATGAATAAAAAATTGCTGATTGGCACTGCTCTGGGGGAAAAAGCCAGGTGATGGCCGGCAGCGCTCCACTCTCCTTCCTTAGTCTGATGTTGTGCATGTGTTCTGCCCCAGCTGGGGAATGCGACACTTACTTGCTTTCTGCGGCACATCTGTCACCCCGTCGCTGGTCACCGTTGTATGCGTAGTTAGATAGCACATCACAAATGCAGTTTCTTTGCAGCTCAATAACAAGCGTTTTATTTGCTCAGTAAGAGACAGCTCATGGACAGACATGGCCATTTTCCTTCTAAACATTCCCGTTCCGCTGCCGCTGTTCTATGGAGTATCCTTCTGTCTAGCCTTCGCAATGGGTATTAGCCTTCCAGCAGCAGAGTCTGACTTCAGCCTTTCCCCGTCTCTTGACTTTGCGGCTTGCCGTGTCCTTGGGACACAATAGAGGAGACCTCCAGATTTCAAGACCGACCCCGAAACAGAGTATGTTAGTGTGACGCTCTGGACCCCCAGGGGTCACAGTACAGTAACACCACACACACACCCCCTCCACTGGTTAGGTGTCACCAGTCAAACAAAATCCTTGTTGCCTCCCTCTAGGGTCTGATGTCCATGTGTCGCCCTGGGCAAGCCAGGGGACACAGGTCACAACACCACCACACCCCACACTCCAGGTAGGCACATCTGCTAACCAGAAATCCTTGTTGCCTTGCTCCAGGAGTCGGTTGATGCACACCAGGGGGTGGGCCAGGCGGTTGGCTCCGCCCACCGAGGAGCTCACAACACTGGAGGCAGGAAGAAACCAGGCAGTTCTGTCAGGGAGGAGGAAGTGGAAGGAGTGAGGAGTAGCCCAGGCAGGGGCTAGAGTAAACAGAGAAGTGAAAGTGGTGAAAGTAAGGAAAGTAGTAAAGGAGAAGAGTAAGCAAAGTGACAGAAGGAAAGAAAGCCTGAGAGCCCCGCTTCGTGTAGGGCCAGAACAGCAAGGTCAGCGACGGCGGTGACTGTTTGGAGGGGGACAGTTTGGAAGTTCCTGGAAGGACCCCGTTGGCTGTGTGCCCGGTGGTCTGGAGCAGTGTTCCGAAGGACAGTCAGCACCAGGGCAGGGGCCTCTCGGACCCCGGCAAGGCTAGGAGTCGCCAGATTTGCCAAATCCGTCAGTGACGGGGACGCAGATCCCCCAGCAACCAAGTCCCGATTGACGGCAACAGCCCGACCATTACCGGGGAGACACCGCCACCGCCAAGGCACAAGTTTCCCCAGGGCCAGCGCCTGCGGGCAAAGTGTAGAGCTCCTCCGGCCCAGATTGCAGTCGGGGAGCGGGTAACCGGAGGGAATCCACCGCTACCATCAGACAACATAGGTGCAAGGAAGAGAAACGTCACCGTTACCTACCGGGAGTGCAGGTGCAGCCGTCTGTGGGACCGTCCTACCAGCCGTTGGTTTACCGTACAAACTGTGTCCGTGTGTCAGGCTGAGTGAGTACCATAGTGCCGCAAGGCACAGCGCTGCCCCCGCGCCCCTGCGCCCTCCAGGCCCTACACTTCACATCTCATCACCGGGCCCCGGGATCACCAACCCCTACCCACGGAGGGGCAACACAACACCTGGCTGCTCCGCATCACCATCCCCGGGACCCCCACACTGAGCAGCGGTGGTGCAATCACCACAACCGTGGGTGGCGTCACGAACTATAACAATCCCCACACCCAACAAACACCCCCTTTCACTCACGGGCGAGGAGTGTCGCTCGAGACACCCCGGGATCCGGCCCACGGCTCGAGCCACCAGGAGCAACTGCCGGACCCGAGCAGAAGGGGTGAGCGCGGTGTGCTGACACCCTCCTCCCCGCCCGCGACATCCACACCAGGTGGGGCGGAGCCAGGTGGTTGGCCCCACCCACCGAGGAGTTCACAGGCCTGGAGGCGAGAAAAGTAGTGAGTTGAGTTGGAGTTAAGTTGAGGAGTAGAGTGTGGAAGAGAGAGGAGTAAAAGACTGAGTATGTCTGGGTTGGAGCCCAGGCGCAATCAGCAAGGTCGGCAGACGGTGGTGGCCGTCTGCAGGAGTTGGTGGAGGTCCGCGGAACCGTAGGGTCAGGCAGTGGCCCGCCGGTACCGAACCGGGCAGCAGATTAAAGCCAAGCACCAAGCCAGAGTACTCAGAACCCGACTAGGCTCGGAAGCTGCCGTAAAGGTCAAATTCTCTGATTGCGGTCTGGACCTCAGGGGTTCATTCCCATCCAAGTCCCCTTAGAAGGCAAAAGCCCAACCCGTCCGGATAAGAGCCACCGCCAAGGGCCAGAGATCCAAGGGCCAGCGCCTGCGGGCAACCGGGCTCTCCCGACACGTACACGCCGGGGAGCGGACTACCCGTGGGAAGCCATAGGAGTCAAACACACATACACAGGTGCAGGGAAACAACAGCCACCATCAACCCGTGCGGGGAGAGTGAAAACACCGCAGCCGACTGTGGGCCCCGTCCATCCAGCCGTTTGGTTTACCAGAGACTCTGTCCTTTGTGTCTGAGTGAGTACAACAGTGCCATCCGGCACCGCGCTGCACCGCAACGTTGCACCCGTGCCCACGCTGCCTCCCCGCATCCGGCCCCTGCACCTGCACCTATACCTCCACCCCACAACCGGGCCCCGGGACCAACAGCCCCTACCCACAGAGGGGCCAACACCTTAGCTGCTCTCCGCCATCGCTCCCGGGATCCCCCGTCACCAGCAGCGGTGGTGCCCACCGTCACCACAACCTGCGGGTGGCGTCACAACCGACATCCCACCACCAACCTCCCCTTTTCACTCATGGGCGAGGAGGCGCTGCTCGAGCCCAGGGTCCGGCCCCGTGCTCGAGCCACCGAGGAGCAGAAGCACCGGACCCAAGCGCCAGTGATTCCCAGGCGAGCGGAGTTCTCACCTCTCCGCCCGCGACAACTTGGCTTCACGAACAGGATCCTACCCGTCTACTTACAAGTAGAAGTGCACCTTGTGTCCGGCCGGAAAATTTGAAATTCCGCCATCTTGGGCGCGAAGGTTCCCGCTCGAGTCGTCTTCTCCAAGCAGGGAAGGCGCGAAAGTGAAGCCCTGCCCCCAGAAAAAGAAGGTGTCAGAGAGAGCCAAGGGAGGGCGAGAAAAAGATGTCTGCGCCTGATGGGGCTGTCGTAGGTGCGCCGGTCGTGGCCGCGGCGGCGCCCGGAGATGGTAATATGGCAGCCCTCGCTCCAGCCGCAGAGGCGGGGGGGCCGCGGGTCCAGCGGTCGCCCAGGTAATGCCGATCTCCCTGCCCTATGTGCCCAGTGCTACCTGGCTGCCGCAATATGATGGGAAGCATGATGCTTTACTGGCGTTCCGGAAAAAGATTAGCCCAGTCTTTGACCTGTATGCCATGACCGGCAGACAGCGTGCAGCGGTAGTGCTAGGGCAGCTAACCGATGCGGCTGAGCAGGAGATGGAGACCTGGACTGACGCGGACCGGGCCTCAGTGACCACCATTTTTGGAAACTCCAAACCGCTTTTGAGACCCGCACAGAAGCTGAATTGCGGATGCAGTTTTACCAATGCCGTCAGCGACCTGCAGATACCATAAGAGACTACGCCTTGCGCCTGCAGACTGTCCTCCGTACGCTGAAACGAGTGGACACCATTAACGATGTGAACAGCAATAAGATGCTAGTGGAACAATTCCTGCAGGGGCTGGGGTCCACGGAGGACCGCAAGCAACTGCGGCTGTGGGCCCTGGAACATCCCGATCTGGACTTTACCGTATTGAAAGAGCGGGCCATCAAGGCCCTGCAAGCCCCAAACCCTGACGCTCCTGATGTGGCCCCACGGCCGGCTGAAACCGCTCCCGTCTCGGTAGCACCTCCCCTCCTGGCTTTGCCGGTCCCTGCAGCGCCCGGTGGGCGGATGGAGGAGCTGGCCGCACAAGTCTGTCGCATGGATGGAGACCTCGCCCGGATCCTCGCCGCACTCCAGCTTCCGACGAGAGTCAAGCCCCCGGAGAAGATCCAGCTCGCCGACAGCCCGGAGGACGTCCCCTGGATGCAGCGGAGAAAGACCAACGACCAGCAGTATGGACCCCCTTTCTGTTACAGGTGCGGCAAGCCTGGCCACTACTCCAGGCGATGTCCGTTAAACGAGCAACCCCTGGGGACAAGGGACAATCCTCAGGAGTAGACCCTAACGGCCCCACCGATTGGCGAGACCGGTACGTTGGAGGCCGCCCCATCATCCGCCTGGCGGTGGATGGCGTCGCGACCATGGCCCTATTGGACACAGGCTCACAGGTAACCACTATGCCATATACGTTGTACCAGAGGTATTGAGATGATAGTGAACTTGCCCCCCCCTGATAACAGCCTGACTATTATTGTGGCCAATGGACTCCCTATGACACAGGTGGGCTTCAAAGAAGTGACCCTGACTGTAGGGAGTACCGAGTTAAAACACCAAGGGATGATTGTGGTGCTGACTGAATCCAGTGACCGTAACCTAAAAGTAATTTTAGGGACCAATGTAATTGAGCATTGTATGGGTGAAGTACTGAGTTTGTTGCAGCAGTTGTCCGCCACTGCAGGAGGAGGCTGACAGGGCAGTACAGCGTGAGATTCGGGCCCTCCTGCATCGGCAGCAAGTGAACCTGACGGGTGGAGAGATTGGTGGAGTGCGAGTGATGGACGTAGCCCCTTTGGTGGTGCCACCAAGGAGCGAGATGATGATTTGGTGCAGGGCAGCAGTGGGCCCCCAGGGGCGCGATTACCCGGCGATGGTGGAACCCACGCCATCAGAACACTGGCCCACGGTGATGGCGGCCAGAGGGGTGATTGATGTCAAAAAAGAGAGAGAACCTAGGGGGGGGCAGGTGAAGGCTTGCCTGATGTAACCGAAGGGATAAAGGGCAGGGATGCCAGGACTCTGCCACCCGTATTGTTCCTGGAAGCCGAGCAAGCAGGATTTCCGCCCCGTCAAGCAAACCCATGCCCGGAACAGCGGCGTGGGTGGAAGCCCGGGTGACGCAGCTAAGCCACAGGCTGCAGACCTGAATCCATCTTCTGATACAGGGATGGGAGGCTGAAATGGCGGAAGTGGCAGTGGCCGTGCGGGCCCGTGAGGCGGAGGCAGAGTTGGAGGAACGGGTAAGTGACCCACGCCCCTGTGTCCCGGAGGGACCGGTCGCTGTGGCTGAGAAGCCCGGTCTGCTCCCGCTCACCCTGCTGCGTCCCCCACAGCCCGTACCGGTCATCACTGCCCCGCCAGTTGGGCCGTTGCCCCCAGAACCGGCAGCAGATATCACCGCACCCACCTGTGCGGACCCGCCCGTGGACGCTGCACGCGGACAACCGCTTGCCCGGCCGGCACCGATCCCGCTACCCTGGAAGGTGCCCGTCCCCCGTGGGGAACCGTCAAGCCCAGGGGTGGTCACACCCGAAGAGGCCCTGGCAGTCCGCCCAGCCAGCAGCGTGGTGGACGCCCACCCGAAAAGAGCCCGGAAGGTGCGGCTGGCTGCTCCCAAGCTCCAGGCCTCAGCTGAGGCCGCGGAGGGTTGTAACTGCAAGGCAGCACGACAGGCCACGACCCAGATGGTGCCGGTCGTGGCCAGCAGCGGGGAGTGCCGGCTGGGCCCGACCCCCACGAGGAAGGAGCAGCCATTTTGGGAGCAGCAGCTAAACCCGATGGGCCGGGAGATCGAGGCCCGGGAGAAGGAGAAAGCCGCTGTGTTGGCCCGCACCATTCAAGCGAAGGATAACCTCCAGAGGGCCCCTTCCAAGGCACGCGGCCCAACCTATGAAGGCCAGGTCTGGCAGTTCTGCCCCCGGCGTGGATGGGGGTTTGTCTCCGAGCCGAGGCTGGGGGTCGAGGCCTACTTTTCCCGGAGAGATGTGCACCAGCAGTTGCCCCTGGGACACCCGGACCGTGACCTGGAAGCCGGTGAGCTGGTCACCTACACCTGCCAATATGGTGAGAGAGGCTGGTTCGCCCTAGATGTCCAGAGGAGGATGATCAGCAGCATTCCCACACGGCCCCAGTCCCCTCCCCCACCGTACTGTCCGGGTGTGGAGCTGGAGGAGTATGAGGAAGGCGACCTCAAATAAAGGCAGCGGTCCCCCGTTGCAACAGAACCGTTGTCCCCCCGTTGGGACCTACAGTGTGGTAGCCTGTTGGCTATGAAAAGCCGTCCCTGTTGGGACTAGTGTTGTCCCCTTTGTTCCACTTTATCCCCCGAAGGCCCCCTCCCACATGAGAAACTGCTCATGAACATGGCCGAGAACTTGCAGGCCACCCACGAACTTGTGGGCTTGTAAATAATTCCGGGCTGGAGTCCCGTTAACCGCCTCCGGAGAGGCAGGTTGGAGGAAGGACCCGCAGCAGAGCAGGCTGGGGTCCGGTCACCACCAGGACCGGTGACCATCCTCCGAAGTGGGCCCCCTGAATGACAACCGGGTGCGAGACACCATACCCGTTCCCGCTTGGGCAGCCTGAACCAGGTTTCTGTTTTCCGGACTGGGAAAAGGGGTGCTGCCCACTTCTTAGGGGCAGCATTAAGATTTAGGTTGTTTTTGAGGGAAAGCGGAAGAACTGGGACCTGTCCGTTGATATTAAAAATGTTTTTATTATCGTTTGTAACGTTTAAAGTGACATGCCTCCCGTAAGGGAAGATTTAAACTATGCATACCGTTTGTTTGTTTTTATATTTTTCAGAAACTAAAACCGGTGATGGACAGGCAGCCCACGGATGGTCTGCGTTTTACCAAGGGGGAGTGTGATGCCCTGGACCCCCAGGGGTTACAGTACAGTAACACCACACACACACACCCTCCCCTGGTTAGGTGTCACCAGTCAAACAAAATCCTTGTTGCCTCCCTCCAGGGTCTGATGTCCACAACAGGTGGGGCGGAGCCAGGTGGTTGGCCCCACCCACCGAGGAGTTCACAGGCCTGGAGGCGGGAAAAGTAGTGAGTTGAGTTGGAGTTAAGTTGAGGAGTAGAGTGTGGAAGAGAGAGGAGTAAAAGACTGTGTGTGTCTGGGTTGGAGCCCAGGCACAATCAGCAAGGTCGGCAGACGGTGGTGGCCGTCTGCAGGAGTTGGCGGAGGTCAGCAGAACCGTAGGACCAGGGTCGGGCGGTGGCCCGCTGCTACTGAACTGGGGAGCAGATTGAAGCCAAGCACCAAGGCAGGGTACTCAGACCTTGACTAGGCTCGGAAGCCGCCGTAAAGGTCAAATTCTCTGATTGCGGTCTGGACCTCAGGGGTTCATTCCCAACCAAGTCCCGTTAGAAGGCAAAAGCCCAACCCGTCCGAATAAGAGCCACCGCCAAGGGCCAGAGATCCAAGGGCCAGCACCTGTGGGCAACCGGGCTCTCCCGACACATACACGCCGGGGAGCGGACTACCCGTGCGAAGCCATAGGAGTCAAACACACATACACAGGTGCAGGGAAACGACAGACACCATCAACCAGTCCGAGGATAGTGAAAACATCGCAGCTGTTTGATTTAATATAAAAAAGCAAAAAGGAAGTCAAATTGCAAGTCACCAGTGTGCAGTTTTACCATCCAGCCATCACCTCCTCCATATTTGGAAGTGAGTGTGAATGGCTCCACCTGCACCTGTGTTGCCTCCACCTAGTGGGGGTTTAGCTGTATCCTGCTGGAGTAGTAGTAGTCTTTTGGCCTGAGCAATATACAGCTGCAATTCCATCTTGCTGTAAGTAATGATTTTTTCCTTTTTGCTTTTTTATATTATATATAGTGTAGGGACCTACAAGCATGAGGTTCCCGTGACGAGGGTTGTAGGCTTACGTCTTATGGCCATAACGCTAACAAAAAACCTCAAAAACTTTTTTGTACAGGATACAGCCAGGCCCCTTGTTGTTAGGCCTTGCTATCAGAGTTTCTGTCCCTACGTAGCGCGCAGTGGGGGTACGGCTTGGCAGCCCGCCTGATCTAATAGTATGGGCGTCACCTAATAGGCTGCGGGTTTGTGACTGTGCGTCTGCTAGTGTGAACAGTGCTCTATGCAAGTCACCAGTGTGCAGTTTTACCATCCAGCCATCACCTCCTCCATATTTGGAAGTAAGTGTGAATGGCTCCACCTGCACCTGTGTTGCCTCCACCTAGTGGGGGTTTAGCTGTATCCTGCTGGAGTAGTAGTAGTCTTTTGGCCTGAGCAATATACAGCTGCAATTCCATCTAGCTGTTTGATTTACCAGAGACTCTGTCCTTTGTGTCTGAGTGAGTACAACAGTGCCATCCGGCACCCCAACGTTGCACCCGCGCCCACGCTGCCTCCCCGCATCCGGCCCCTGCACCTGCACCTATACCTCCACCCCGCAACTGGGCCCCGGGACCAACAGCCCCTACCCACGGAGGGGCAAACACCTTAGCTGCTCTCCGCCATAGCTCCCGGGATCCCCCGTGACCAGCAGCGGTGGTGCCCACCGTCACCACAACCCATGGGTGGCGTCACGACCGACATCCCGCCACCAACTCCCCTTTTCACTCGTGGGCCGAGGATGCACTGCTCGAGCCCCGGGTCCGGCCCCTGTGCGCGAGCCACCGAGGAACAGAAGCACCGGACCCGAGCGCCAGCGATTCCCAGGCGAGCGGCGTTCCCACCCCTCCGCCGGGACATTAGCCCCCAGCAATCCTCTCTACAGAACTGCCCTCACTTCTGACTGTCTGGGCAACCAAGTCTCTGACGCTTCTCCTTCTGTGCTCTGTCTCCTAAGTTACTAAAGTATCTTTCTCTGGGCCTGCTGCGGCTACACTCTTCCTATTGCTGTAATAACAAACTACCTACCAATTAGCCCTCTCCTACCTGTTTGGTCCCTACATTACACTAAATCCTAGCTTAAAACATTCTATCTGATTGTTTCTATGCCTGTTCCTATCTAAGAGTACACGTCCATGATCATGAATTGCTGCGTCATGGATGCAGCGCGCCCTGACCTACGGGGCCGCGAGTCTCCTCCGCAGGAGAACGCTGTAAACTGCAGCTGCTCGTGTCCACGATCAGCGTTCAGTGCGCTGCAGTTTGTCGCTTGTATTCTCCCTATGGAGGATGCATGCGAATCCGCAGCAAAGAATTGACATGCTGTGGCCTCAGAAATGCTGCATTGTAGGTTAGTTTTCGCTGTGGGCCACACACACATAGTGGGCATGTGATTTTTAGAAATCCCATCCACTATGCTTTTACTGTAGAGCGTAGCGTATTGGACGCAGCTGATGCATGCTGTGTACAAAACGCTGCAAATGTGGTGCCCCTGAGGCTTCAGTCGTCACAGAGGAACTGCACCTCAGCCAGAGGTGTAGTATTCCATCCTGGGTAAGAAAGAGGTCAACACCAGTTCACACAAAGCACAACACCCAGGCTCAGAAACACCTCATCAGACATGGCAAGGGTTTGATTATACCCGAAGCTCGGCTGGCGGCTGGCGTCTTAGGAGTGGGGAATGTGCCGCCCCCGTGCCAGCAGCCGGGCTGTTCGGATCCGGATCGCGCGGTGGCCCGGGGGTCTCCGGACCCGGGGGTCGTGCGGCGACTCGATTTAAAGGGGGGAACTATGTACAGGGGGAATTGAAAGTTTGTGACACCACCCACGGTGCGTGGTAATGTGGAAATACCACCGCTGCTGTTGGGGAGGGGGGAGCCCGGTGGCGATGGTGTAGCAGCAGGATGTTTTAACCCCCTCCGTGGGTAGTGGGTTTGTGCCCGGGGCCCGTTAGGTTCGGTGACAAGGTGCCATTGGGTTTGAGGCAAAGGGGTTTTTCAGCATACTCACTCAGTCCAAGAATAATAACATCGACAGCTTGTAAACCAGAATCTGAGCACTGCTGCAGCATGGAGGGAGCACGCCTGGATCCGTGTCCTTGGTGTTGCTGTTAGCCTGTGGCCTTTTCCGTTTCACCTTCTCACTATTGGACCATCAAGTTTGGAACTATTCGGGTCCCGCTCACCCATATGGCTAACGGAGTGAGCTTGCTCTCAGGGTTTACGCGTAGGATTTCTTTGGACTGTAGTTTGGAAAAGTCCTATCCCATCGGTGCGCTAGTTCCCCGATTTTGGAGGCGGTTGGGGATGAATCTTGAAGTCTTCACCCCTGTCGGGTAAATTACCGGGACGCGTGAAGCTACTTCCCAGCAAGGGTCCACGTACCCCGTTGTGCCCTGGCCCCTGCCCGGTGATGGCTCCAAGGCCGCCGGCTGCCCTCCTCGGCAGTCCGTTGCCCCTTGACACAATCCCCTGCGACCGGGGTTCCAGCTCCTACCAGGCCCAGACCAACGTCTGCCACCTAGTACTCAAGGAGCCGAGTTCCTAACCTGTGACCTCTCCTCTTGAGAGTCACCACACAACTCCCTTACTCCTTTTTCACCTTGTCACTTTCCCCTACCAACCCCCATATGGGCGGCCCTATTCCCTTTAGGCCCCCCAATGGTGTGTCTGGTGGGTACGGTGCAAAGTGTTCCTAGGATTTTGATTGGCTAAGCTGTTACCAACACCAAAGGACCAGGATCCGTAACCAAGGAGGAGTGGATACTGTACAGAAGGGCAGACTGCACAATACCCTGT
This sequence comes from Anomaloglossus baeobatrachus, assembly GCF_048569485.1. Lineage (NCBI taxonomy): Eukaryota > Metazoa > Chordata > Amphibia > Anura > Aromobatidae > Anomaloglossus > Anomaloglossus baeobatrachus. The sequence goes on along the minus strand of NC_134357.1, from coordinate 55,226,484 downwards.
GACGACCTGATAGGCCATGGCGTCACAGGAACACAACAGTACAAGTGGGAACACAGTGTGGAGTGTGGAGGTTCAGATGGAGCAGAAGTGGAGGAGCTAAGACACGCGGCCTGGAGTAGGTACTGCTCGGCCCGGGCACTGACTGAACGGGTCCTAGAGACCACGGGGAGTGCAACATCATCCTGTGGCCTTGTTCCACATATAATCTACGGGTGGACGGACTTGGCTGCCCACGCGGGGACAGGTCCCTAGGCTAGAGGAGAATAACCTACATACTCTATTAGTAAAACCAGCGGCTGAGGTGACTGCACGCACCGAAGCCACCACCGCACACGATTTCACTGGCAAGTGACACTCAAGGACCAAGGGATTAAGCTTCACGCCACCCCACAGGGTTCACGGGCACTGATAGAGGGTTCAGTGAGTGAAGGAGCAACGCATGAGAGAGAAGCAAGCGCATGAGTGACAATGCTAAATTTATTTATTTTATTCTTTAAAAACGCATATAGATAGATAGATAGATAGATGATAGCTAGATAGAGGGATAGATAGATCAGAGGTTCCCAACTCCAGTCCTCAAGGCACACCAACAGTGCATGTTTTCAGGAATTCCTTAGTATTGCAGAGGTGATAATTTAATCACCTGCAAAGGTGCTGAATCCAACACCCATGCAATGCTAAAGAAATCCTGAAAACATGCACTGTTGGTGTGCCTTGAGGACTGGAGTTGTGAACCTCTGAGATAGATGATAGATGGATAGATAGATAGATAGAGGGATAGATAGATAGATAGATAGATAGAGGGATAGATAGATAGATAGATAGAGGAATAGATAGATAGATAGAGGAATAGATAGATAGATAGAGGGATAGATAGATAGATAGATAGAGGGATAGATAGATAGAGAGATAGATAGATAGATAGATAGATAGATAGATAGAGGGATAGATAGATAGATAGAGGGATAGATAGATAGATAGATAGATGGATAGATAGATAGATAGAGGGATAGATAGATAGATAGATAGATGGACATATAGATAGATAGATAGAGGGATAGATAGATAGAGGGATAGATAGATAGAGGGATAGATAGATAGATAGATAGATAGATAGATAGATAGAGGGATAGATAGATAGATAGAGGGATAGATAGATAGATAGATAGATAGATAGATAGATAGATCAGTATTACCAGGGGCGTAACGACCGCGGTCGCAGCGGTCGCCACTGCGACCGGGCCCGCAGGGTTTTTAGGGGCCCGGCAGCCGCTCTGCACAGCCGGCTCCTCTCTGTAACAGAGGAGATGCGCTGTGTAGTGGCCGACTACGCGACCGCCAGGGGGGCCGGCCTGTGAGTCAGGGGGCCCGGTGTCAGCAGGGGGCAGAGGGGCCCCTGACCTGGAGAGACCCACCAGGCGTTTCTGAGCTGCGGCAGAGCAGAAGCGCTCCTGCACAGCAGACGAAATCCATCCTTCCAGGACCTGCGATGATGTCATGCCCATGTGAGTGTGTGGGAGGAGACACAGGATTGCCGGGCAGAAAGCATCAGAAGATACGGATTCCTGAAGGAGACATGGACACATGATGACTGGTAATGAGAAAAGAGGGGGCACGAGGGGGAGGGGAGTGCAGGGTGAGTGGCATATGAGGGCTGCAGACTGTGACAGAAGGATGTGAAGGGGTGCAGAGTGTTTGAGAGGGGTAAGTTGGGGTACAGGCAGGGTGAGATATGTGGGGCAGGGTGTGTGACATATGGGGGTGTAGTGTGTGTGCTATGGGGGGTGCAGGCTGTATGGGGAGCAGTGTGTGTGACATATGGGGGCAGGGTCATAACTACCGTGGTTGCAGGGGTCAAAAGGAGAAGAGAGTTACTTGTTTTTTTATTTTGCTGGCTCCATGACACATGGAGGCCTGGAGGGGCCTTGCTGCATGACACATGGAGGCCTGGAGGGGCCTGGCTGCATGACACATGGAAGCCTGGAGGGCCTTGCTTCATGACACATGGAGGCCTGGAGGGGCCTGGCTGCATGACACATGGAAGCCTGGAGGGGCCTGGCTGCATGACACATGGAGGCCTGGAGGGGCCTGGCTGCATGACACATGGAAGCCTGGAGGGGCCTTGCTTCATGACACATGGAGGCCTGGAGGGGCCTGGCTGCATGACATGGAGGCCTGGAGGGTCCTGGCTGCATGACATGGAGGCCTGGGGGCCTGGCTGCATGACACATGGAGGGCCTGGGGTGGCTGGCTGCATGACACATGGAGGCCCTGGGGTGGCTGGCTGCATGACACATGGAGGCCTGGAGGGGCCTGGCTGCATGACACATGGAGGCCTGGAGGGGCCTGGCTGCATGACACATGGAGGCCTGGAGGGGCCTGGCTGCATGACACATGGAGGCCTGGAGGGGCCTGGCTGCATGACACATGGAGGCCTGGAGGGGCCTGGCTGCATGACACATGGAGGCCTGGAGGGGCCTGGCTGCATGACACATGGAGGTCTGGAGGGGCCTGGCTGCATGACACATGGAGGCCTGGAGGGGCCTGGCTGCATTACACATGGATGCCTGGAGGGTCCTGGCTGCATGACATGGAGGCCTGAGGGCCTGGCTGCATGACACATGGAGGCCCTGGAGGGGCCTGGCTGCATGACACATGGAGGCCCTGGGGTGGCTGGCTGCATGACACATGGAGGTCTATGGGACTGCATAAAAAACATGAAGGACACCTTATACATGGACTAGGGGTACATTATACATGGAGGAGTATGGGGCTGCATAATACAATATGAAAATTGATGGGGCTGGATTATAATACATATAGGACTATGGGGGCTGCATTATAATATATGGAGGACTATGGAGGCTACCCTTATACATGGACTATGGAAGTGCATTATAAAACATGGAGGACTATGTGGTGCAGTATAATATATGGAGAACTATGGGTGAATTTTAATACATGGAGAACTATGGGAAATGCATTATAATTGAAGGGCTGCTTTATACATGGAGGATTATGGGGGTGCATTATAATATATGGAGGGCTATGTATCTGCATTCTAATATATGAAGGGTTATGTGAGACCCTTTATACAATTATTTGGAAGGCTATGTGGGGGCTGTTATAGTATTTTGAGAACTTTATACAGGGGGGACAAAGATACAAGTATGGGATGGAAATGTTTTGTGCTGAGGGAAAAAGGCTCTTTCCCTCAGCAGCCAACTTTCCCATGCTCTGCTATACATCTCTCAGCACCAGCTTTCCCATGTTCTGATATACATCTCTCAGCACCCAGCTTTCCCATGTTCTGATATACATCTCTCAGCACCCAGCTTTCCCATGTTCTGCTATACATCTCTCAGCACCCAGCTTTCCCATGTTCTGATATACATCTCTCAGCACCCAGCTTTCCCATGTTCTGATATACATCTCTCAGCACCCAGCTTTCTCATGCTCTGATATGGGAAAGCTGGGTGCTGAGGACAAGATAAATATCAGAACATAGGAAAGCTGGGTGCTGATAGAGGGATTTCAGGGTGCTGTGGGTGAGAGCCAAGTGTCAGCGTCATTATCCTGTACCCCGAGTGTCAGTGTCATTATCCCTTACCCCATACCTCCCAACCGTCCCGGATACAGCGGGACTTTCACGCTTTACGTTGTTTGTCCCGTTGCCACGATCGGGACGGCCGGCTCCCGGGCTCCGCCCACCCACTCTCTCTCCGCCTCCCTGCTTTTCCCTCCTACCATCCCAGTAGACGTGGCATAACAGAGAGGAGCGCTGCCTGTGCTGCTGCTGGTACAGTAAAATCTCCCCAGCGCTGATTTCCCTCCCTCCCCCCCCCTCACCCCCGGCCGGAGCCTCTCTGTGCGGTCGGCCGGCCGCCTGTCTGTGCGGTCGGCCGGCCGCCTTTCTGTGCGGGCGCCCCCCCGGCCGCCTGTCTGTGCGGGCGCCCCCCGGCCGCCTGTCTGTGTGGGCGCCCCCCGGCCGCCTGTCTGTGCGGGCGCCCCCCTGCCGCCTGTCTGTGCGGGCGCCCCCCTGCCGCCTGTCTGTGCGGGCGCCCCCCTGCCGCCTGTCTGTGAAGGCGACCGGCCACCTCACTGTGTGGGCGACCGGCCGCCTCACTGTGGCTCCCTGCGTGTCCATGCTGGAGGCCCGCCGGCTGCCTGCGTGTCCATGCTGAATGGGTGTGGATGGGGAGTGGACATGGGCGTGACTGTGAAATGGGTGTGGTTAGGGGGCGTGGCCTAAAAATTTGCCGCGACGCGCTACGCGCGCCGCAAACTTTGTCCTTCTTTTCCTTCTTTAAAAGTTGGGAGGTATGCCTTACCCCAAGTGTCTGTGTATGTGGAGGGGGGGCCCAGGTCTAAACTTTGCACCGGGGCCCATCCAACTCTAGTTACGCCACTGCCTGCGAATATAATACACATTCCAATTTTGGGCACATTAATGAATGCAATTTATGTATGAAGTGTAAGAAATGTTCCACCATTGAGCCAAAGCATGGGAGGAATCACTGAATTAGAAATGTTTTAACAGAGATAATGTAAAACTATAAAAATAACTGGAAGATGTTATCAGATGATACAGTTCAACATCAAAATTTTGTCCTGATCTATCCTTCATAATGGGGTTTTCTGTATTCACTGTTTACATTTAAACTGCCTCTTTAGATAGGTGGCTAATCGGGAACGCTCGTTCACGATTATCGGCCTTTTTAAGCTGAGCTCGACAAACAAGCAAGATGCTCATTTGGCAATGAGGCTATTTTTTTAAGAAATTTTAAAAATCATCTTGTCCTGTGTAAATAGAACATGAGCTGCTGAGAAGATAATGTTCAAGAAGTGTGGGTATAGATTAGTGTGCACTCCACAAAGATACCTTAAAGGGAACCAGTTTTTTACACTATAAGCTGTGACCACCACCAGTGGGTTCTTATATACAGTATTCTCACATGCTGTATATCAGAGCCCAGGCCGCTGTGTAGAACGTAAAAATCACTTTATAATACTTACCTAAATGGTGGGTGTGGCGCCTCCTCTTTCGGCCATCTTTGTTCTCCATCTTCTGAAGCCACGGTGCATGACGCGTCCGACGTCCTACACACTCGCCGGCATTCAGGTCCTGAGCAGGCGCACTTTGAACTGCCCTGAGCAGAGCAGATCAAAGTATTGTAGTGTGCATGCGCAGGACAGGCGAGTGTGTATGACGTAGACATGTCATGCACACAGGCTTCAGAAGGAGGACGAAGATGGCCAAAAGAGGAGGCGCCGCCACCGGAGGACGAAGACACCCATTTGAGCCACATCCACCGCAGCGACTGGTTTAGGTGAGTATTATAAAGTGTTTTTTATGTTCTACACAGCGGTCTGGGCTTTTATATAGCATGTTAGAATGCTGTATATAAGAGCCCACTGGTGGTGGCCGCAGCTTATAGGGCAAAAAACTGGTGACAGTTTCCCTTTAAGGGTGGAGAGTAGAGGTATGGAGAGTCAGAAGTGGGTCTGATAAAGACCCATGGGAGCGAGCCTGAAATAGATGTACTCTACCTACACCCTACCTAAAAGAGATGGGTACCTTAATTTTTGGGGTACACTCCCGCTCAACGGTGGATGACCCTGAATGACCCTACCCTGTAATAGTTGAGGTACCCACCACCAACTGCAAACTATGTGCTAAAAAATGTAGTCACAAATATCAACATGTGTGACAATAAAAAACACACAAGGTCATGGAGCCCTCTACAATGCAAACTACGGAAATAGAACACAGTATTTAACAGACCAATAAGAAAAAATGTCCCAGCTCTAATGTAGGGAGAGATAAAGTACATTCCACTAACTCCTTACTGTAGGACATTCAAAAATGGACATGTTTGATAATACTGGAATTGTTAGTTAGGCTAAGCTGAGAGTTTTGCTTAGCTTGTGTGACGCCCTGGCACACCAGATAGTCACACAGTTTAGGCCCCCGCACAACACCTTCCAACAAAGGGTTACAGCAGCCGACCTGAAATCCTAGTCACCACCCCTCCCCCAGGGTAGAAAAGGCACGCCCGTGGGCCGGACCAGGTGGATGAGAAACGCCCACCTAGGGGTCTGGAGAATCCGGGGTGGGAAAAACAGTGAGTTGAGTGTTGCGTTCAAGTAGTGAGGAGGTGAAGCTCAAGTTCAGAGAGCAAAGACGTCGGGGTTGGAGCCCCGGCGTGCTGGCTAGGTGACAGATGGTGGTCCGTGTCTGCAGGAGACGGGAATATGGCTGTCGGAGATCCGAGGTGGACAGGGACAGGGTTGGAGCCCGCTGGTACTGACACCGGAGAACCGACCCAGAAACCGTGCACAGAGGGGGTACTTGGACCCTGAAGCCAGGATCGGAACCAACAACATAGCTAATTAACCAATAGAGTGCAGGATTATAGGTCCTGTCCCAACCAAAGTCCCAAAATCAGACAACAGCTCACCGCGGGGGATAGGGCATCCGCCAGGGCCCGGTAGATCCCAAGAGCCAGCGTCAGCGGGCACGGCTCCCACCCGTAGTTTTGGGAGCAGGCTTCCGTATTTCATACCGGAGAGCCCAAAGAGGACTCACAACAGTGCAGAGGGAAGTGATACAGACCACCAGCCCGGGTGTGGGACCCGAATACACCCGGCCGTGGCGGCCGGCCACCATCACCTTGGTTTACCAGTGGACTTGTCTGAATACTTTAAGTGTGAGTAAACTAATAACCCCCAGCTGACCGGGTGCGCCGGCCCTGCAATCATCATCCTCAGCACAGAGACATTGGGCCCCGGGGCATCCATCCCTACCCACGGAGGGGTTAACATCAAGCTGCCATCCCATCGCTTCTGGGGTACCCCACAACAGCAGCGGGGTGCTACATTTCACCATACACCGTGGGTGTCGTCAAAGACAGTATACGGCAAATCCCGTACAAATACGTTTCCTTTATTTGAAGTGTCCGCACGACCCCCGGGTCCGGTAGAGTCCCTCGAGCCACACCGCGGATCCGGACTCGAGCAGCCTGGCTGCTGGCACGGGGGCGGCACACTTGCTCGGAAAAACTCTCAGCCATTCTGACATGTTTCGCCCCCCTCATAACCCTAACTCCGACCAGGGGTTCACCAGGGAATTTTTTCGGTGACAGACCAAATATAGGCCACCTAGAAAGACAAATAAGAGTGACATGCATATCAGAACAAAAAACACTCAGAAAGTTAACAGATAATAGTCTCTGCTGGTGCTGGTAGATGGGATGTGGGTACCCCAGCATCAATATGAAGAAAATCTCTTATTTCAAACTTGCAATATTATCTAATATATAAAGCTGAATGTGTGTGTGTATGTGTGTGTGTGTGTGTGTGTATGTCCGGGATTTGCATCCACACCATCGCAGCTACAGCCAGAAAATTTTGCACACTCACACTTCTGGACCCCGAAAGCGTCATAGACTATGTTTTGAGGGGAAATATTAACCCCGCTCTTTACAGTTATTCGCCAAAAATCCTGCCTCCATTAAAGCGAATGGAGCTCGGAGCCACAGTGCAGCCAGAACTTCAGAAGAATACGCAGCCACGCCCTTATATGGAATGTTGGTGTGTCACAATGCAGCCAGGGAAAGAGACAGACACAGACAGGGAAAGAGGCAGACACAGGGTAAGAAACAGACATAGACAGACACAAAGAGACAGACACAAAGAGACAGACACAAAGAGACAGGCTGACAGGGAAAGAGACAGACAGGGAAAGAGAGGGAAAGAGAGAGACGGGTTAAGAGACAGACACAGACAGGTAAAGGGACAGACACAGTCAAATAGACAGAGAGACACAGGGAAACAGACAGACAGGGAAAGAGAGGTAAAGAGACAGACAGGGTAAGAGACAGACAAAGACAGGTAAAGAGACAGACACAGGGAAAGAGACAGAGGGAAAGAGGGACAGAAACAGGGAAAGAGAGGGAAAGACAGACAGGGAAAGAGAGGGAAAGAGACAGACAGGGAAAGAGACAAACAGGGAAAGTGACAGAGATAGATAGACAGACAGGGAAAGAGATTGAGACAGATGGAGAAAGAGACAGAGACAGTCAAAGACAGACAGGGAAAGAGTCAAACAGACAAAGAGATAGAGAGAGAGACAGAGATATATACAGAGGGGGAGACAGACATTATAATTACATTTCTATTTATTTGTTTTGTGGTTTTTGTGTGCAGAATACATTTTTGTTAATACATTCTATTTTGTTAACAACAGTTATTAACCCGGGCGAAGCCGGGTAGTACAGCTAGTTTAATAATAGATGTCAAAAAGACAAACTTGTTGGTGCATGAGAATACGTGACAGGGTGTTACAAAAAAATGAGGATGATGGTAAGCAAAATAGTAATCATGGCAGCCATTGTTTTTATATTTTAGTTATTTATACCCAATCCTGCGCAAGGGCCTGCAAGTAGAGATGAGCGTGTACCATAATATTTGTATTCGCTACACTTGTAACGAGTACTTTGTAATATTCATGTATTCGTTACAAATAGCAAGTGCAATGCAAGTCAATGGGAAATGTGAGTAATTTTCTGCTGGACTCAACACAGAGGTCTGGGGGCCTGAGGAAAAAGCTAAAATAGATGGAAAGTGATGAAACTGAATGGGGAGAGCCTGGAGAATATGACTGCATGCATTTCTGACTCACATATGGTTTTTGGGAATGAGGATGTCATAGTATTATGCAACTTATTCTCTCTCTCTCTCTCCACTTCATACTCACTGATCACGGTGCAGCGTGGCTGTCACACTGCTCCCGCTGCCTCTCATTCTTCTTCCCTTCCCGCTCATTAGCCTCATCACATATTCACTTCACCCACTCATTAGCCTCATTACATATTCACCGTTTCTTCCTTTGATTGGCTGCAGTCAGAACCACCCTCACGCTGAGTGACAGCTGCTGACTGCAACCAATCACAGCTGCCGGTATATCGTACTGTAAAATAAATAAATCAATAATTAATTTAAAAATATGGCGTGCCGTCCCCCCAATTTTGATACTCAGCCAAGATAAAGCCTCACAGCTGAGGGTTGGTATTTTCAGGCTGGTGAGACCCACGTTTTTGGGAGCCCCGCAGCCTATAAATATCATCCAGCAGCCTCCCAGAATTGCCGCATCCATTAGATGTGACAATCCCGGAGCTTTACCTCGCTCATCCGTATTACCCTGGTGCGGTGGCAATCGGGGTAATAAGGAGTTAATAGCAGCCCAGAACTGCCACTAAGTCTTAGATTAATCATGACAGGCGTCTCTGAGACACCCCCTCATGACTAATCTGTAAGTGCAAGAAAATTAAACACAAACACTGGAAAAATCCTATCCTTTATTTGGAATAAAATACAAAAAGCCCCCTCTGTGACAACTTTATTAACCCCCCCCATACGCACCTGCAGGCCCGACGAAATTCACACGAGGTCCCAGCCACAACGTTTCTAGCACTGCTACATCTGATGCGCAACAGCGAACGCCATAGAACAAGACTGCCCGCTGTGAGCTCCACTCAACAAGTGGACGTGAGCAACGCAATCTGCTGGCATGTCACTCAGAATGAACGCCGGGGAACCCGTGACATCATTGCCGCAACTAACGTTGCGTCCGGAGACCGAGTCACCGCACGCCACAGCATGTACTGACCTCGGTCCTCGAAAGCTCCTAATGTCAAAGCTGTGTGCTCTGCCAGGAGGAGCTGCCGACACACACCCAACTCACAGCAGATGGCAGGCTGTGATCACCGCTCGCCACAGCATGTAGTGATCTTGGTAGCTCCTCCTGTCAAAGCTGTGTGCTCTGCCAGGAGAAGCTGCTGAGACACACCCGGCTCACAGCAGATGGCAGGCTGTGATTGTGTCGCGGGCGGGGAGGAGGGTTGTCCAGCACACCGCGCTCACCCCTTCTGCTCGGGTCCGGCTGCTCAGTGGTGGCTCGAGCCGTGGGCCGGATCCCGGGGGTTTCTCGAGCGGCGCTCCTCGCCCGTGAGTGAAAGGGGGGTTTGGGGTGTTGGGATAATGTCCGTGACGCCCACCCACGGTTTGTGGTGATGTGTAGCACCACCGCTGCTCGATGCGGGGATCCCGGGGATGGTGAAGGGGAGCAGCTAGGTGTTGTGTTGCCCCCTCCGTGGGTAGGGGTTGGTTGATCCCGGGGCCCGGTGATGGCTTGTGAGGTGCAGGGCCTGGTGGGCGCAGGGACGCGGGGGCAGCGCCTGTGCCTTGCGGCACTGTGGTACTCACTCAGCCTGAGACGTGGGACACAGTTTGTACGGTAAACCAAACGGCTGGTAAGACGGTCCCACGGATGGCTGCTTTGCTTTCCCGGTAGGTGACGGGTGATGTCCCTTTTCCTTGCACCTGTATGTACGGTTGGTTGCGATGGGTCCCCACCGGTAACCCGCTCCCCGGCTTCAAGCTGAGCCGGAGGAGCACTACACTTTGCCCGCAGGCGCTGGCCCTCAGAGACTGGTGCCCTGGTGGTGGCGGTGCCTCTGTTGTACGGGTTGGGCTGTTGCCTTCAATCGGGACTTGGTTGTTGGGGGAATCTACGTCCCCTTCACTGACGGATTCGGCAAATTTGGCGACTCCTAGCCTTGCCGGGGTCCGAGAGGCCCCGCCCTGGTGCTGACTGTCCTTCGGAACACTGCTCCAGACCACCGGGCACACAGCCAACGGGGTCCTTCCAGGAACTTCCGAACTGTCCCCCTCCAGACAGTCACCGCCGTTGCTGGCCTTGCTGGCTTGCCCTGCACAAAGCTGGACCTTCAGGCTTTCCTCTCTCTCTGTCACCACTCTTGCTTTCCTCCTTTACTCCTCTTTCTCTCCTCACTTTCACTTAGTTGTTTACATTTGCCCTCCCTGGGCTAATCTGCTTCCACTTCCTCCTCCCTGACTAGACTCCTACTCAAGACTGCCTGGTACTTCCTGCCTCCAGAGCTGTGATCTCCTTGGTGGGCGGAGCCAACCGCCTGGCCCACCCCCTGGTGTGAATCATCAGCCTCTGGAGGAAGGCAACAAGGATTTTTGGTTCAGCTTAGGTGTGCCTACCTGGGATATGGGGTGTGGTGGTGTGTGACCTGTGTCCCCTGGCTTGCCCAGGGCGACACATTCCCCCTTAGCAAAACGCAGACCGTCCGCGGGCTGCCGTCCTACACCGGTTTTATTTTCTGTAAAAAGGGGATAACAGGGTTAAACATAACATATTTACATTTTTAATAATCTTCCCTTACGGGAGGCACATTTACTTTTAACGTTGCAACGGTTTACGGTTACGGTTTCCGCTCTCTCCCACCCAAGTAACCTGGCCCTGATGCTGCCCCTAAAGCCCAGGCAGCACCCCTTGACCCACAGTCCAGTACACGGTACCCGAGCGGGATCTGTCCTTGCCCTCCAGAGGGTAGCCACCGGTTCCTTTGGTGGCTGGGCCCTGGCCTGCTCTGCTCAGGGCCCTCCCTCCAACCTGCCTCTCCGGAGGCGGCCTGCGGAAAACGGTAACGGTAAACAACATATTTACAAGCCACTAACGTTTGTGGTTGCCCTGCAAGTTCACGGGCTTGTCCATGGATAGTTCCCATGCAAAACAACTTTTTAAACGGTCCCCACGGGGACAACGGTGCCGGCTCCAGCCGGTTGCTAATCACACGGTGAATCAGGTGACTTCTTCGGTAATTTTACTTATCATCTTTCAACTTTTAAACTTTTCAACACAAACAAGCACTCCTTACATTCCCTGACCCCTTTTTCTCACAGAACGGTCTCCCTGTACCTAAGTGGAGGTCTACCTAGGTTGGAACGGGTGGACCTTCGGGGCCCGGTGTCAGTGGTGCTAGACAGTGGGGTAGAGGGAACAATCGGTTCCTCCTCCCGGCTATAGTGTGGAGCAGGTGGGGGCGTAGGGGAGCTGGGTACAGGTTCATCCCTGGGCACTGGCACTGGTTCTGGCTCACGGTTAACCACTTCCACTACTTTTTCATCCACGGGTTGTGGGAACAGTATCACTGGAAGAATCACCGCGCCGTTCTGTGTAGGCCAGTTTGCTGGGAAGTCACCCATTACCGTGTGGATTACCTCTGCTGCCTTCTCCGCTGGTGGAGGAACCGGTACTTCAGCCTCTACCTTCAACGATGGAGGGCACCTTTTTAGATGGTCCCGGGAAACTGTGGCCAGGGTGCCCCCTTGGTCACGACTGATCTGGTAGGCCTTCCCATCTTCCCATTCTGTGGGTTGTATGACGTAAGGGACTTGCTCCCACTGATCATCCAGCTTGTGGGCTTTCCTCTTCCGTTTCAGCACTACATCTCCTAGCTGGAAAGGATCCGCGGACGCCTTCTGATTGAACCGGTGCTCCTGCTGTTCTCGACTTCGACTGAGGTTTTTCTCCACATACTCCTGGATTTGCCGGTATTGTGCTCTCCTCCGACTTTCCCACTCCGCCGTCGAAGGGAGTGCTTCGGGGGCCTCCAATCCCATCTCTAGATCCACCGGCAGGCGGCCGGGCCGAGCCCTCATCAGATACGCTGGGGTGCACTTCGTCGAGCTAGAGGGGATATTATTGTACATATCGACCAGGTCGGGTAGCTTTTCCGGCCACAGGTTCCGTTCTTCCAGTGGTAGCGTCTTGAGAAGCCCCAGGACCAGGTGGTTCATCTTCTCGCACATGCCGTTGGTCTGAGCGTGGTAAGGAGTGGTCCGGATCTTCTTGCAGCCATACAACTGGCAGAATTCGTGGAACACCTCTGCTTCAAAGGCCGGGCCTTGGTCAGTCAGCACCTTTTCTGGGTATCCATGGGGCCGGCAGAAATAAGCCTGGAACGCCCGAGCAGCAGTTCGACCAGTTAGGTCCTTAACGGGGACTACCACCATAAATCTGGAGTAGTGGTCTACCATGGTCAATGCATAGGTGTACCCACTTCGGCTAGGGGTGAGCTTGACATGGTCTAGGGCGACCAATTCCAGTGGCTGATGGGTGACTATTGGATGTAAGGGTGCCCTCTGGCTAGTCTCGTCCTTTCTCCTTAGCGTACAATGACCGCACTCTCGGCACCAGGCTTCCACCGATTCTCGCATCCCACTCCAATAGAACCGCTCCCTCAACAGCATCTCCAGCTTCTTCCACCCGAAGTGGCCAGCACCATCATGGTATGCTCAAAGGACAGTAGCGACGTCAGCTTGAGGAATGACCAACTGGCATATTTTCTCATGGGTCTTCGGGTTGACCAGCTCACGGTACAGCCTCCCTTGGTGTAGGTAAAGCCGTTTCCGTTCCTTCCACAAGCGTTGGGCTTCGGCTGGAGGGGCAGGGTCTATTCCCGTAGCACCTTGTTCCACCAGAGTCTTGACAAGGCGAACAGCCGGCGCTTGGTCCTGGGCTTCCTGCTACTCTTGACTGGGCCGTGGATCCAGATCCACTCGTTGCTGATGTACCTGTACCCTCGCAGTAGGCGGCTGGTGAAACGCAGGCAACTCGATCTCCTCGAGGTCGTCATCCTCGCACCCCTCTTCTGACAAATGGGGCATTCGGGAGAGTGCATCCGCATTGATGTTGACGCGACCGGCCCGGTACTTTATGGTGAAATCATAATTGGCTAGCCGGGCTACCCACCGCTGCTCCAGCGCGCCCAACTTAGCCGTGTTCAGGTGAGTCAGCGGATTATTGTCCGTAAACGCGGTGAATGTTGCTGCCGCCAAGTAGTGGCGGAACCGCTCCGTGATAGCCCACACCAATGCCAATAGCTCGAGCTTGAAGGAGCTGTAGTTCTCAGGGTTCCTTTCGGTCGGCCGGAGTTTTCGGCTAGCATAGGCGATCACCTTCTCCTTTCCATCCTGGACCTGGGATAGGACCGCTCCTAGCCCCACGTTACTGGCGTCCGTGTGGAGGATGAACGGGCGCCCATAATCAGGGTATGCCAGGACCTCTTCTCTGGTCAAGGCCGCCTTCAGCTGGCAAAAGGACTCCTCATGCTTGTCCTCCCACAACAGTGGAGTTCCAACGGGTCTACCACCTTTGGTCTGTCCCACGAGGAGGTCTTGCATGGGGGCCGCCATCTTCGTGTATCCCTCGATAAAGCGCCGATAGTACCCCACCAGGCCCAGGAACTGCCTTACTTCCCTCACCGTGGTTGGCCTCGGCCAGCTCTGGATGGCAGTAATCTTCTCAGGGTCAGGGGCAACACCATCTGCACTCACCACGTGCCCCAGGTACTGCACTCTGGGTTTCAGCAGGTGACACTTAGAGGGCTTCAATTTCATCCCATACTTGGCAAGGGACGCGAACACCTCGGCCAGGTGCTCCAGATGGGCTTCGTACGTCTGGGAATAAACAATCACATCATCCAAGTACAACAGGACGGTCTCGAAGTTTAGATGTCCCAGACAGCACTCCATCAGCCGTTGGAAGGTTCCTGGGGCGTTACACAGCCCGAACGGCATACTATTGAATTCGCATAGCCCCATCGGGGTGGTGAAGGCGGTTTTCTCCCGATCTTCTGGGGCCACAGCCACTTGCCAGTATCCGCTGGTGAGGTCAAGGGTCGAGAAGTAGTTTGCAGTTCTCAGCGCAGCCAAAGACTCTTCAATCCGAGGTAATGGATAGGCATCTTTATGGGTTATCTGGTTGATCTTCCGGTAGTCCACACACATCCGCATGGTACCATCCTTCTTCTTGACCAGTACCAACGGAGCGGCCCAGGGACTACAGCTGTCCCGAATAACCCCTGCCTCCTTCATATTCCTCAACATATCCTTGGCACACTGGTAATGTGCAGGGGGAATAGGTCTATACCTCTCTTTGATAGGGGGATGTTCACCGGTGGGGATGTGATGTTGGACCCCCTTAATCTGCCCAAAGTCTAGGGGGTGCTTACTAAAAACCTGTTCATACTCCTGCACCACCCTGTATACCCCTGCCCTGTGATGTGTAGGGGTGTCATCAGTGCCTACGTGTAGCTGTTGATGCCACTCCTTTGTCTCCCCCTGGTGTGGGGAAGTGCTGGTGGTAGGTAGGGGTGTAGATGGACTGGTTTCATGGATAGTGTGAGGGTCCAGGGTGAGCAGCTTGGCAATGGTGGCATACCGGGGAAGCCTGACTTCTTCCTCTCCACAGTTCAGCACTCTCACAGGCACTCTCCCTTTCTTCACATCCACCACCCCTCGGGCGGCCATTACAGTGGGCCAGTGCTCGGAAGGCAGGGGCTCCATCATTGCAGGGTAGTCACGCCCCTGAGACCCTACTGCTGCCCTACACCAGATCATCATCTCACTCCTAGGGGGCACAGTCAATGGAGCAACATCCATCACTCTCACTCCACCAATCTCCCCTCCTGTTGAGCTTACATGCTGGCGGTACATCAGGGCTCGGATCTCACGCTGCACAGCCCTCTGCCGGCTCCCTGCCGCCGTGGCGGCCAACTGTTGTAATAGGGTTAACACATCATCCATGCAGTGCTCCATCACATTGGTTCCCAGCACTATTTTCGGGTTATGATCACTGGGTTCATTCATGATCACAATCATACCCTGGTGTTGCAGTTCGGCTTGCCCCACTGTCATAGCTACTTGTTTATACCCCACCTGGGTCAATGGAAGTCCATTAGCAGCAATCAATGTGATACTATTGTCTGGGCGCGCCAGTTCATCTACGGCCCAATACCGCTGGTACAACGTGTACGGTATGGTAGTTACCTGTGATCCAGTGTCCAAGAGAGCCATCACTGGTATGCCGTCCACAGCCACGGGGATGATAGGGCGGGCCCCGATATATCGGTCCCGCCAGTCCGGGGGGCCACGATGTTCTACTCCTGAGGATTGGCCCGGTGCCCCAGGGGTTGCTCGTTTAACGGGCACTGTCGGTAGTAATGACCCGGCTTACGGCACTTGTAGCAGATTGGGGGTCTGCTCCGCGGGTTGTTAGCACTTTTCCGCTGCATCCAGGGAACATCCTCGGGACTGTCAGCAAGCTGGATCTGTGCTGGAGGCTGAGGTCTGGTCAGAGGTTGTAGTGCAGCCAGGATTTTGGCAAGGTCTCCGTCCATGCGACGGACCTGGGCTGCCAGTTCTTCCACTGTGCTGCTCGGGGCTGCAGATGTTGGAGCGGTTGATTTGGCTGAGGCCGCCACAACGGGAGCCGTCTCAACGGGCCACGGGGCGGGTTCCAGACCTTCGGTTGCTGGGGGCTGTAGTGCTTTAATGGCCCGCTCCTTTAACACAGCAAAGTCCACATCAGGGTGTTCCAGGGCCCACAGCCGGAGTTGCTTACGGTCCTCAGGGGACCTCATCCCCTGCGCAAATTGCTCCACTAACATCTTGTTGCTATCCGCCTCATTAATAGGATTCGCCCGCTTCAGCGTGCGGAGGGCGGTCTGCAGACGTAGAGCATAGTCCCGAATGCTATCCCCAGCTCGTTGCCGGCACTGGTAAAACTGCATCCTCAGCTCAGCTTCAGTCTGGGTCTCGAAGGCAGTCTGTAGCTTCTCAAAGATGGTGGCTACAGAGAGAAGGTCCCCCTCGGCCCAGGTCTCCGCTTCCTGCTCCGCCGCACCGGTTAACTGGCCTAGCACTATCGCTGCACGTTGCTTATCAGTCAGGGGGTACAGCTCTAGCAACGGGTTAAGCTTTTTCCGGAAGGCCTGTAGGGCATCCGGTTTCCCGTCATACTGCGGTAGCCAGGCAGCTCCGGGCGCATAGGGCAAGGAAAACGGCATGACCTGAGCGAGCGTGGGGGCCGCGGCACCTCCCGCCGGTACGGCCGGGACCTGGGCAGGTCCATTCCCATCCGCGGGTGCCGCTGCGGCTGCGACCACCGCTCCTCCAGCGGCTCCGTCGGGCGCAGACATCTTGTTTCCGTCCCCCTTAGCTCTTTCCGGCCCCTCCTCTCTCGGGGCGGGGTTTTGGCCTTCGCGCCTCTACTGCTCGAGAAGACGCTCGAGCGGGAACTTTTCGCGCCAAAGATGGCGGCTTCTGAAATTTTCCTGCCGGATACCTCCGGCGGTAACAAGGCGCACCTCTACCAGACGGCAGAGCGGTAAGATCCTGTTCGTGACGCCAAGTTGTCGCGGGCGGGGAGGAGGGTGTCAGCACACCGCGCTCACCCCTTCTGCTCGGGTCCGGCTGCTCAGTGGTGGCTCGAGCCGTGGGCCGGATCCCGGGGGTTTCTCGAGCGGCGCTCCTCGCCCGTGAGTGAAAGGGGGGTTTGGGGTGTTGGGATAATGTCCGTGACGCCACCCACGGTTGTGGTGATGTGTAGCACCACCGCTGCTCGATGCGGGGATCCCGGGGATGGTGAAGGGGAGCAGCTAGGTGTTGTGTTGCCCCCTCCGTGGGTAGGGGTTGGTGATCCCGGGGCCCGGTGATGGCTTGTGAGGTGCAGGGCCTGGTGGGCGCAGGGACGTGGGGGCAGCGCTGTGCCTTGCGGCACTGTGGTACTCACTCAGCCTGAGACGTGGACACAGTTTGTACGGTAAACCAAACGGCTGGTAAGACGGTCCCACGGACGGCTGCTTTGCTTTCCCGGTAGGTGACGGTGATGTCCCTTTTCCTTGCACCTGTATGTACGGTTGGTTGCGATGGGTCCCCACCGGTAACCCGCTCCCCGGCTTCAAGCTGGGCCGGAGGAGCACTACACTTTGCCCGCAGGCGCTGGCCCTCAGAGACTGGTGCCCTGGCGGTGGCGGTGCCTCTGTTGTACGGGTTGGGCTGTTGCCTTCAATCGGGACTTGGTTGTTGGGGGAATCTACGTCCCCTTCACTGACGGATTCGGCAAATTTGGCGACTCCTAGCCTTGCCGGGGTCCGAGAGGCCCCTGCCCTGGTGCTGACTGTCCTTCGGAACACTGCTCCAAACCACCGGGCACACAGCCAACGGGGTCCTTCCAGGAACTTCCAAACTGTCCCCCTCCAGACAGTCACCGCCGTTGCTGACCTTGCTGGCTTCCCCTGCACAAAGCTGGACCTTCAGGCTTTCCTCTCTCTCTGTCACCACTCTTGCTTTCCTCCTTTACTCCTCTTTCTCTCCTCACTTTCACTTAGTTGTTTACACTTGCCCTCCCTGGGCTAATCTGCTTCCACTTCCTCCTCCCTGACTAGACTCCTACTCAAGACTGCCTGGTACTTCCTACCTCCAGAGCTGTGATCTCCTTGGTGGGCGGAGCCAACCGCCTGGCCCACCCCCTGGTGTGAATCATCAGCCTCTGGAGGAAGGCAACAAGGATTTTTGGTTCAGCTTAGGTGTGCCTACCTGGGATATGGGGTGTGGTGGTGTGTGACCTGTGTCCCCTGGCTTGCCCAGGGCGACACAATTATTGCACAGCTTCAAGCTTCTTCGATGCAGAACAAAGTTCACAGATCAGATTACATGGGATAACAAGCTCTTTACTCCTTGGAACATCATGAGGTAAAAATATGCAGTCATGCAACATTGCATCAGGAAGAGAAAGTGAAACCAAAAAGAAGAACAAGAGACTTTTTACAATACAGTGAGTAAGGAAACTGCACAACATCGCCATCTACTGTTAGATAAGCATAAAGTCCTCCTTCACACAAATAAAGAAGTCCATCTGTTGCATATACCAACACCCTTTCTCAACAGTAAGGACTTATTCAGTTAAGCCAAATTTCTTCATTAGTCTCTGATGTCTTTCAGCATTCAATGCCTTTGTGAAAATATCTGCTGTCATATCTTCATTTGGACAATATTCTAATTTCAGGATTCCTTGTTCATGGTGATCCCTCAAGAAATGATACTTCATATCAATGTGCTGGGTTCTTGGGATAACTCTTTCCATATGAGCAAGAACAAGTCATCCTTGATTGTCCTCATTTATTTTTGTTGGTTCCAACTGTAGTTGTCCTAGGTCTCTTAGCAACTGTCTTAACCATAGAACTTCTTGACTCGCATGTGCTGCTGCAACATATCCTGCTTCTGTTGATGACAGCGTTACCAGAGGCGTAACGACCGCGGTCGCAGAGGTCGCCACTGCGACCAGGCCCGCAGGGTTATAGGGGCCCGGCAGCCGCTCTGCAGAGCCGGCTCCTCTCTGTAAGAGAGTTGTATTTTTTTTTCCCCTCTAAATATTGTATTTCTATAACTGTTACTTGTTTGTATATGATCCTCCTGAATTGTAAAGCGCTACGGAATATGTTGGCGCTATAGAAATAAAGATTATTATTATTATTATTATTAAGAGAGGAGATGCGCTGTGTAGTGGCCGACTACCAGGGGGCCGGCCTGTGAGTCAGGGGGGGGCCGGTGTCAGCAGGGGGAAGAGGGGCCCCTGACCTGGAGAAGCCCATCAGGCGTTTCTGACCTGCGGCAGAGCAGAAGTGCTCCTGCACAGAAGACGGAATCCATCCTGCCAGGACCTGCAATAATGTCATGCCCATGTGACTGTGTGGGAGGAGACACAGGTTTGCCGGGCAGAAAGCACCAGAAGATATTGATTCCTGAAGAAGATTGGGACACATGATGACTGGTAATAAGAAATGAGGGGACATGAGAGGGAGGGGGGTGCAGGGTGAGTGGCATGAGGGGTGCAGACTGTGACAGAAGGATGTGAAGGGGTGCAGAGTGTTTGAGAGAGGGGGAAGTTGGGGTACAGGTAGGGTGAGATATGTGGGGCAGGGTGTGTGACATATGGGGGTGTAGTGTGTATGATATGGGGGGTGCAGGCTGTATGGGGAGCAGTGTGTGTGAAGTATGGGGGCAGGGGCGTAACTACCGCGGTCACAAGGGTCAGAAGGAGAAGAGAGGTACTTGTATTTTTATTTTTCTGGCTGCATGACACATAGAGGCCCGGGTGGAAGGGCGGGGTTGGGGGGCTGGCTGCATGACACGTGGAGGCCATGGTGGAGCTGGCTGCATGACACATGGAGGCCCTGGGGGGCTGGCTGCATGACACATGGAGGCCCTGGGGGGGCTGGCTGCATGACACATGGAGGCCCTGGGGGGCGGGCTGCATGACACATAGAGGCCCTGGGGGGGCTGGCTGCATGACACATGGAGGCCCTGGGGGGGCTGGCTGCATGACCCATGGGGGCCCTGGGGGGGCTGGCTGCATGACACATGGAGGCCCTTGGGGGCTGGCTGTATGACACATGGAGGCCCTGGGGGGGCTGGCTGCATGACACATGGAGGCCCTGGGGAGGCTGGCTGCATGACACATGGAGACCCTGAGGGGGCTGGCTGCATGACACATGGAGGCCCTGGGGCGGCTGGCTGCATGACACATGGAAACCCTGGGGGGGCTGGCTGCATGACACATGGAGGCCCTGGGGCGGCTGGCTGAATTGCACCTGGTGGAGCTGGCTGCATGACACCTGGGGGGGCTGGCTGCATGACACCTGGGGGGGGCTGGCTGCATGACACATGGAGGCACTGGGGGGGCTGGCTGCATGACATGTAGAGACCCTGGGGGGGCTGGCTGCATGACACATGGAAGCCCTGGGGGGCTGGCTGCATGATACATGGAGGCCCTGGGGGGGGGCTGGCTGCATGACACATGGAAGCCCTGGGGGGGCTGGCTGCATGATACATGGAGGCCCTGGGGGGGCTGGCTGCATGATACATGGAGGCCCTGGGGGAGCTGGCTGCATGATACATGGAGACCCTGGGGGGCTGGCTGCATGATACATGGAGGCCCTGGGGGGCTGGCTGCATGATACATGGAGGCCCTGGGTGGGCTGGCTGCATGACATATGGAGGACCTGGGGGGGCTGGCTGCATGATACATGGAGGTCTATGGGACTGCATAGTAAACATGAAGGACACCTTATACATGGAATATAGGGGTACATTATACATGGAGGAGTATGGGGCTGCGTAACACAATATGAAGATTTATGAGGCTGTATTATAATACATATAGGACTATGGGAGCTACCTTATACATGGACTATGGGGGTGCATTATAAAACATTGAGGACTGTGTGGTGAAGTATAAAATATGGAGAACTATATGGTGAATTATAATATATGGAGAACTAGGAGAAATTCATTATAATACATGGAGGACTATGGGGCTGCATTCTAATATATGAAGGGTTATGTGGGACACTTTATACTTATATGGAAGTCTATGTGGGGGCCATTATAGTATTTGGAGAACTTTCCCATGCTCTGCTGTATATCTTCTCTCAGCACCCAGCTTTCCCATGCTCTGATATGGGAAAGCTGGGTGCTGAGGGAAAGAAGGATATCAGATCATGGGAAAGCAGGGTGCTGATAAAGGGATTTCAGATCATGGGAAACCTGGGTGCTGAGGGTAAGCGTCATTGTCATGTAACCCGAGTGTCAGTGTCATTATCCCGTACCGCAAGTGTCGATGTATGTGGAGGGGGGCCCCGGTCCAAATTTTGCACCAGGGCCCATCAAACTCTAGTTACGCCAATGAGTATTACTATAATGCATATATTCAATATGTTTCTTCTGAGTTCTAAAAACTACTACACTTTTTTCTAATTATTCTAGTGGTGGATAAATTATATATACAGTATATTATATATTTATAATTATATATACATATATTTGTGTTTGAATTAAACAGATTTATTTTGCTTCTCAAAGGGTATCAGCGGCAGCTTACTTACAAACGTGACGATGGATCATACAGCGCTTTTGGAAAGCGGGACAAACAGGGAAACACATGGTTAGTGGATTTGGATATATTTGTATTTGAAGATCTGGGGTGTTAAAATCATATCACCGCTGATTTCAGTGATTGTCTGCAGCAGAGATGTGTATAGTGTTCATGACGCCAGGAAAATTATACTATTTTGGCTTGTGGGTAGTTCAAAACACTAACCATGACATACAAAGCCATCCACAACCTGTCTCCTCCCTACATCTGTGACCTAGTCTCCCGGTACTTACCTGCATGTAACCTTCGATCCTCACAAGATCTCCTTCTCTACTCCCCTCTCATCTCCTCTTCCCACCATCGCATTCAAGATTGCTCCTGTGCATCCCCCATACTCTGGAATGCTCTGCCACATCACATCAGACTGTCGCCTACCTTAAAGGGAACCTGTCACCACTTTTCTAGGCTATAAGCTGCGGCCACCACCACAGGGCTCTTATATACAGCATTCTAACATGCTGTATATAAGAGCCCAGGCTGCTGTGACTACATAAAAAACACTTTACAATACTTACCCAACGGTCGCGCTGCGGTGGAATTGGGTCACGGAGGCGTCTCCGTTGTCCGATGCCGGCGCCGCCTCTTTCGGCCATCTTCGTCCTCCTTCTTCTGAAGACACGGTGCATGACGCGTCCGACGTCATCCACACTCGCCGGCATTCAGGTCCTGAGCAGGCGCACTTTGATCTGCCCTGAGCAGGGCAGATCAAAGTATTGTAGTGCGCTTGCGCAGGACCGGCGAGTGTGTATGACGTATACGCGTCATGCACACAGACTCTGTGGCAGATCTGTGGCAGATCTGTGGCAGATCTGTGGCAGATCTGTGGCAGATCTGTGGCAGATCTGTGGCAGATCTGTGGCTGCAGTGAAATTGTGGACAATCAGTGCCAGGTTTGCGGCTGTGTAGAAATGGAACAATATGTCCATGATTTCACTGCAACCACAGATCTGCCAAAGATTTATCTGTGTGTGTGACAGGGCCTTCAGTTGTGCTCATTTGTGTAATTGGAAAACAATTTTTTTAAAAATTTTTAAAAGTCATATTTTTATTGTATTGAAAATTGTACATTTACACAGCTCCTGTATGTTTCCACAGGTTGACAGGATTTGTACTGAAGTCCTTCAGCAAAGCTCAACCCTACATCTTCATAGATGATAAGCACTTGGACAACTCCATCTCCTGGCTGAAAAATATCCAGCAAGACACCGGATGTTTCCGCAGTGTGGGGAGACTCTTCAATAATGCCATGAAGGTAGGCTAAGAGCAAAATAAGACCATTTTATTATGTTCATATAACACAGTCCATGCTCACATCAGAATACCGGGTTGGACTGTCACATTGGGATGGGAATAGAGCTGGAGTGACAGAGGCTTCAGTCCTACAGCCTCATTTACATACCAATTCAAATGCTGATTTCTCAGTAATGGAGGAACGGGCTGGCCATGTAAAGCTATTGCTGGACTTGTCTTTGAAAAATCTATTGGTGCACATAATTAGTTTGGGGTTTGAAATCCTGATGATAAATTCCCTCTAAGGTTTTTTGTCTTATTACATACAAGTGCATCTCAATAAATTATAATATCCTCAAAAAGGTAATGTATTTCAGTAATTCAATACAAAAAGGGAAACACATATATTATATAGAGTCATTACACACAGAGGGATCTGTTCCTATATATTGTATAGAGTCATTACACCCAGAAGGATCTATTTCTAATGTTTATTTCTGTTAGGCTAGTTTCACACTTGCGTTCAGCGCATTCCGTCACTATGGAGAATAGCGCAGTTAACGCACTGCGCTATTTTCCATAGACTTGTATGGACAACGCAATGTAACGCAAGTGTCTGCGTTGCATCCGCTGGACGACGCAGCGTCGTTATTTTGACGCTGCGTTGGGCGGATGGAACGCTGCATGTAACGTTTTACTGCGCTTGGCGGAGTGTCAAAAAAACGCAACCTGCAGGAATCCGTTAGGCGTCCGTTGTTTTTATAATGGACGCCTATGGTGGCGGATTCCGTTAGAATGCGTCATTTGACGGATTCCGTTAACGCAGCTGTCTTTACACAACTGCGCATGCTCAGATGTGTAAAGTCAAGGAAAAAAAACTACAACGGATTGTGTTATTTTGTACGATCTGTAGCATGCGTTGTGCCACTATATGCAACGCATCCATTGCATGCGTCACACAACGCAATGCTACGGATCCCGTCCAACGCAAGTGTGAAACTAGCCTTAATGTTGATGATTATGGCTTACAGCCACTGAAAACCCAAAAGTCATTATCTCAGAAAATTAGAATATTATATAATACCAACTGAAAAAATGATTTTAAACTCAGAAATGTTGGCGCCTACTAAAAGTCTGTACAGTAAATGCCTCAATACTTGGTCGGGGCTCCTTTTGCATGAATTACTCCATCAATGCGGCATGGCACGGAGGCGATCAGCCTGTGGAACTGCTGAGGTGTTATGGAAGCGCAGGTTGCTTTGATAGCAGCCTTCAGCTCTTCTGCATTGTTGGGTCCTCTTCACAATACTCCATAGATTCTCTATGGGTTTAGGTCAGGCGAGTTTGCTGGTCAATCAAGCACAGTGATACTGTGGTTAGTAAACCAGGTATTGGTACTTTTGGCAGTGTGAACAGGTCACAAGTCCTGCTGGAAAATTACATTTCTATCTCCAAAAAACTTGACGGCAGAGGCAAGCATAAAATGCTCTAAAATTTCCTGGTAGACGGCTGCGCTGACTTTGGTCTTGATAAAACACAGTGGACCTATACCAGCAGATGACATGGCTCCCCAAACCATCACTGATTGTGGAAACTTCACACTAGACCTCAAGCAATACATCCAGGGGTGGGATTCAGCCGGTTTTGTCCAGTTCTCGAGAACCGGTTGTTAGAATAGCAGCCGGTTCCCAGAACCGGCAAGAAGCAGCTCCGGCGATCCGGTTTCTTGTATTCACTTGTGTTAGTGTCTCTTTAAGACACTAGCATAAATGAATCCTCGTACCTCCGCGCCGCACTTCCTGGGTCAGTGGAGCCTGTCGGCTCCCTGACACAGCGTTCAGCGACGTGCTGACGCTGCAGAGGTCACGGCAGTGAGAGGAGGGAGCTCCTCCTCCTGCTGTCTGTCAGCGTCAGAGTGCAGAGAGCCGCGGAGGAGGACGGGAGACACAGGAGAGGATGCCGCTGCAGGTAAGCGCTCAGTCAGCCGAAGATGCAGGGAGAGCGGCCGCATAACAGGGGAGTGCTATATGGGGAGAGGGGCCGCATAAGAGGGGAGCGCTATATGAGGAGAGGGCCGCATAAAAGGAAAGCGCTATATGGGGAGAGGGGCCGCATAAGAGGGGAGTGCTATATGGAGAGAGGGGCCACATAAGAGGGGAGTGCTATATGGGGAGAGGGTACGCTTAAGAGGAGAGTGCTATATGGGGAAAGGGGCCACATAAGAGGGGAGTACTATATGGGGACAGGGGCCACATAAGAGGGGAGTGCTATATGGAGAGAGGGGCCACATAAGAGGGGAGTTCTATATGGAGAGAGGGGCCGCATAAGAGGGGAGCGCTGTATGGGGAGAGGGACCGCATAAGAGGAGAGTGCTATATGGGTAAAGGGGCCACATAAGAGGGGAGTACTATATGGGGAGAGGGGCCACATAAGAGGGGAGTGCTATATGGGGAGAGGGGCTGCATAAGAGGGAAGCGCTATATGGGGAGAGGGACTGCATAAGAGGAGAGTGCTATATGGGGAAAGGGGCCACATAAGAGGGGAGTACTATATGGGGAGAGGGGCCACATAAGAGGGGAGTGCTATATGGAGAGAGGGGCCACATAAGAGGGGAGCACTATATGGGGAGAGGGGTCGCATAAGAGGGGAGCTATATGTGGCTGTATGGGGAGAGGAGGCCATAAAAGGATAGTATTTGCATGGAGAAAGGGGCCATAATGGGATGGGATCTGCAGGGGGAAAGGGGCCATAATGGGATGGGATCTGCTGGGGGAAAGGGACCATTATGGGACGGGATCTGCGGGGGAAAGGGGCCATAATGGGATGGGATCTGCTGGGGAAAGGGGCCACATGGGATGGGATCTGCAGGGGGCAAGAGGCCACATGGGATGGGATCTGCAGGGGGCAAGAGACCACATGGGATGGAATCTGCAGGGGGCAAGAGACCACATGGGATGGAATCTGCAGGGGGGCAAGAGACCACATGGGATGGGATCTGCAGGGGAAAGAGGCCACATGGGATGGGATCTGCAGGGGAAAGAGGCCACATGGGATGGGATCTGCAGGGGGCAAGAGACCACATGGGATGGAATCTGCAGGGGGCAAGACACCACATGGGATGGGATCTGTTGGGGGAAAGGAGCACATGGGATGGGATCTGTACGGGGAAGGTCGTCTGTTCCAATTTTAGCAGGGCTTCTTTAGTAATAATTTTTAAAAACTGTAGAAAAACAGTTTAATACAATATGACTGACAGTGATTGGAACAACTGGTGCAGGACAGGAGAGTGACTGTAGAGGAGGGGAAGAAGGGGAAAGATTTTACTTTAAAATTACTTGTATTTTTTGGTTGAGGAAAGTGCATGAAAATGGGTGTGGCTAACAAAATGGGTGTGCTTTTCAAATGGGTGGGGTTTACAGAGAACCTGTTGTTAAATATTTGAATCCCACCCCTGAATACATCCCAACCGTCCCGGATACTGCGGGACTGTCCTGATTTCAGGGCTCTCTCCTGGAGTCCTGTGGCTCACAGGTGTTGTCCCGGCTCCTCCCCTCAGTGCAGTGAATAAATTAAATTTCACTCTTATCTGCTCTGGGTTTCCAGGACAGCTGGGACTCAAACTCATGAACTCACTGTCTATAGGCACCAGCTCTACTACTGAGTTACTGCCTCTTTTGAAAAACATAGGAAAATTTGGTAATCTTCACTTCTGTATTGCAGTAGAGAAACCAGACACAAATTATTCAGCTACAAGGATGGATGGATGGATGGATGCATAGATAGATAGATAGATAGATAGATAGATAGATAGATAGATACTGCATCTCTTTGTAGGTAAAGGAAAGAGTCAGATTAATTTGTTCCCATAAAACTACTATAAAGAAATGAGGGGAAAAAATACAAATATACTGTATATAAAATTGTTTTCTTTATTTTCACCACCTTGGATTCAAACCAGCAACTTTCAAAAGTGTCCAGCAGCCCGAGGGCTAGCTTTTCTAGCTGTTGAGCCACAAGGAATAATTATGTAAGAGGGATGATTTTATATAGATGAACTTACTGATGAATTTAGATGAACTTATGCAGCCTCTGATCACACAGCAGATTACACAGGACATATAGCTTCATTGTACAGAGCAGCATCTCTATGTTCTGTGTTCTAGAGGGAGAGGAAAAGAGATTTTTCTTTTCTTCTAATAAATTGCTAAAAATAATAATAAAAAATAGAATAATGTCATTTTATTACACTTTTTTATAAAATAATAAACATCACAAATCAGCAAATAACATGGACATATTTGGTGTCCCTGTAATCGTAACGACCCAAACAACACAGTGATTAGATTATTTATCGGGATTGGTAAATGGCGTAAAAAAATGGCACAATTTATTGTTTTTCTTTATTAAAACCCATAAAAAATGTAATACAAACGTATTGTAGAGGCCATGTTCACACCTAGTGTAAATGCTGCGTTTTTTCTGCAGTTGTTTGCACCTCGAGCGCAATAATAATCTCCTCTGATTATTGCGTGTTTGCAATATTTTTTATGCATTGTCCTCCTTATTTGATACATGTTTGGTACAGATGTGAATCCTGAAGCTTATGAAGAAAAAAAAACACCCAAACCGCACAGTTCAGCAGCGTCTTTACATGCAAAAGGGTCGGAAATTTCATGACATCACATCCACTTTGCTTGGACAAGAATAATAATAATAATAATAATAATAACAATAATAATTATTATTATTAATTATAATAATAGAAAAAAGGCATAAAAAATGCAGCAAAAATGGATTGTGTAGTTTGGTGCAAATAGCGGTAGAAACAAAAAGAAACAAAATTTATGCAACGTGTGAACATGACCTTATAGGCACAAATAAGCAATATGTCATATAGTGACACATATAAATATAAGAAAATTCTGTCTCCTATGACTATGAATAAACAGTCTGGGGCATCTGCTGAATGATCCCTGCTGCCAAATGGGTGTGGCTAGGGGCGTGGTCAAAATTTGCCGCAGCGCGCTGTGCACGCCGCAGGCTTTGTCCCTCTTTCCATTCTTCAAAAGTTGGGATGTATGCCTCAAGCAGCTTGGATTGTGGCCTTCACTCTTCCTCCAGACTCTGGGACCGCGATTTCCAAAAAAAATGCAAAATTTACTTTCATCTGAAAACAACACCTTGGACCTCTGAGCAACAGTCCAGTTCTTCTTCTCCTTGGCCCAAGTAAGACGCTTCTGGCGTTTGTAAAGGAATCCAGCTCACCCACATCTGACCTCACCGTGCCTCAGACTCGGCTCCGGCCCTGGCCGCAAAGCAGTGAAAATGAAGAAGACGATTCAGCTGAGTGATGCACTGAATAAATCACCCGATCACTCAGCTGGATCGTCTTCTTCATTTTCATTGTTTCTGGTGTTGTCTATTGGTCATGAGTGGCTTGACACAAAGAATACGACACTTGTGGTCCATATCCTGTGTGAGACGGGGGATATAGCTCAGCTGGGATCTTTGCTTCGGTCTAAGCAAATGGTTATGGATTCACAGATGACAGCGGCAGACCGGCAGGTTCCACACAAGTATGGCCACGGCCGGGTTTATTGTGTACACCTATCACTCAGTGTCACACATACAAAAGAAACAGGAAAATAAATGTCTATGGCCGTCTGGGCACTGACTAACATCAATATGCTAACTGCAAAATAAAACCTATGCAATAAACAAAACGGTATTCTCTTATTGTGTCAGCTCCTCAGCACAGCAAGCAGAGGTATGGTGTCTCTGCACCAGCAGTCATGAGCCCGTACTGCTCTCCTCAGCAGGTTCCTTGTTCTGAATGCCTCCTGATTATTTCACCTGATCCAGTGAGGAATCAAAACCTGGACTGAATGTGTAGAGGGGGTGCAACTAGTCCCGCTGCCATTCCTACTGATTACTCCAGGAAAAACCGAGTCCAAAATTACACCAAAATCAACAGGCTTCAGCGACCGATTGCTGAGCCAGATCTGACTTTTCCAGGTTTTTCCATGCCATTTGCATGGGCTGACCACTCCACAATCAAAACATGGAGGCATATGAAATGAAGCGAGAGGAAACATACCTGTTCTCTAGTACTTCTCCCCTCGGCATCTCACACCTGGATATGTCTGTGTGTGGTGGTTCTTGAAGCACTGACTCCAGCAGCGTCCACTCCTTGTGAATCTCCCTCAAATTTTGTAATGGCCTTTTATTATCAATCCTATCAAGACTGCGGCTATCCCAATTGCTTGTGCACCTTATTCTACCACACTTTTTCCTTCCACTCAATTTTCCATTAATATGCTTGGATACAGCACTCTGTGAACAGCCAGCTTCTTTACCAATGACCTTTTGTGGCTTACCCTCCTTGTGAAGTGTGTCAATGAATGCCTTCTGGACATCTGTCAAGTCAGCAGTCTTCCCCATGATTGTGTAGCCTACAGAACCAGACTAAGGGACCATTTTAAACGCTTAGGAAGCCTTTGCATGTGTTTTGTGGTAATTATTCTAATTTTCTGAGATAATGACTTTTGGGTTTTCATTGGCTGTAAGCCATAATCATCATCATGAACAGAACTGAACACTTGAAATAGATCACTCTGTAATGACTCTATATAATATATAGAAATAGATCCCTCTGTGTGTAATGACTCTATATAATATATAGAAATAGATCCCTCTGTGTGTAATGACTATAATATATAGACATAGATCCCTCTGTGTGTAATGACTCTATACAATATATAGAAATAGACCCCTCTGTGTGTAATGACTATAATATATAGAAATAGATCCCTCTGTGTGTAATGACTCTATATAATATATAGGAATAGATCCCTCTGTGTATAATGACTATATTATATATAGGAATAGATCCCTCTGTGTGTAATGACTCTATATAATATATAGAAATAGACCCCTCTGTGTGTAATGACTATAATATATAGAAATAGATCCCTCTGTGTGTAATGACTCTATATAATATATAGGAATAGATCCCTCTGTGTATAATGACTATATTATATATAGGAATAGATCCCTCTGTGTGTAATGACTCTATATAATATATAGAAATAGACCCCTCTGTGTGTAATGACTATAATATATAGAAATAGATCACTCTGTGTGTAATGACTCTATATAATATATAGGAATAGATCCCTCTGTGTATAATGACTATATTATATATAGGAATAGATCCCTCTGTGTGTAATGACTCTATATAATATATAGAAATAGATCCCTCTGTGTGTATGACTCTATATAATATATAGAAATAGATCCTTCTGTGTGTAATGATTCTATATAATATAGGTATGTGTTTCCCTTTTTGTATTGAATTACTGAAATAAATTAATATTTTGATGATATTCTAATTTATTGAGATGCACTTTTATGTAATAAATTTACATTACATTTATGGTTCTATAATTATGCACAATTTTGAAATGTGCCCACCATAAGAAATCCATTTTTGAGAGTCTACCCTACATTTATACGGAACTTGGAACTTTTTTTACTTTTTCAGTAAATTTGGATGTTGCAATTCAATTTATTGGAACCACATAGCTTATATTGCCCATTGAGCCCTCACAGCGTCCGCATCTCATTATAGTGTAATAAAAGGGCAGGATAACAATGAAAAGTGACATTTTTATTAGAAAGCTTGAAAAAGATAACACTGGATAATAGCATTAATATTAGGTAACGGCGCGGCTCATCTTACCTCCCCCCTCTCTCTGCACAGTGACCTCTGCTTATGAAATTGTAAAAATAGTAATGAAAGAAAACTGTATCTATAACCATGTAAAGAAAAAAAAAGTAATATAAAGTAAAAACAATAAAACAAACTGATTAGAAGAAAACAATATTTATTAATATATTTAAATGAATAAATTAGGTGTGTATTCCCTAACTTTTATGTTTCATTTATGTTTCAGGGAGGAGTAGAAGATGAAATTTCTCTCTCTGCTTATATAACTATTGGCCTTTTGGAGGCCGGTGTATCTCGACAGGTAAGACATAAAGTTTTGACATGTTAGATTATTTACCTACTATTACTACTATTTTCTATTCATTAAATTTGTATCTTCGTAAACTCTGAACTGTTTAATAGTCCCAATATGGTCCGAGAAGATGAAGCAAACAAACGTTCAAGTGGAAATTGGGGGCAAGGGTTTACTTTGTGCACCATACGAAAAGTGCCTCATTCTCAGCTCCCATTGGAAACCCAGTGATCACCGATGGGTTGTCGGGTAATAGAATGATCACTGAAGATCAGTATAGGATAATTCTTGTGATTTTATTGTCAACGCGTTTCGGAGTATAATAACTCCTTCATAATGAAAAATTAAAAAATTAATAGGGCTTGTGCAGAAAATATTTAGGCAATAGGGCTTGTGCAGAAAATATACCCTTGGCAATAGGGCTTGTGCAGAAAATATACCCTATGGGAACAAACATGCTAGAAATAGGAAAAAACCCCTATGGCTAAATAGAGCTGTAAGGGAAGCAATAAAAGAAAAATAGAAAGCCTTAAAAGAATTAAAGAGGGTAGGTAGTGATGAGGCATTATATAATTATAGAAAATTAAATAAAATATGTAAAAAGCAAATTAAGTTAGCTAAGTTTGAGACAGAGAGACTCATTGTGAGAGAAAGTAAAAATAATCCTAAAATATTCTTTAACTACATAAACAGTAAAAAACTGAAAAGCGATAGTGTTGGCCCCCTTAAAAATAGTCTTGGTGAAATGGTGGAGGGGGATGAGGGTAAAGCCAACCTGCTGAATGACTTTTTTTCTACGGTTTTTATACAAGAAAATGCCATGGCAGATGACATGACCAGTGATACCATAAATTCACCCTTGAATATTACCTGCTTAACCCAGCAGGAAGTACGCCGCCGCCTCGAAATCACTAAGGTTGACAAATCTCCGGGCCCGGATGGCATACACCCCAGAGTACTACAGGAATTGAGTTCTGTGATAGATAGACCATTATTTTTAATCTTCTCAGATTCCTTAATAACAGGGTCGGTACCGCAGGACTGGCGCATAGCAAATGTGGTGCCAATATTCAAAAAGGGGACAAAAAGTGAGCCGGGAAATTATAGGCCGGTAAGTTTAACCTCTACGGTTGGTAAAATCCTTGAGGGTTTCTTGAGAGATGCTATACTGGAGTATCTCAAGAAAAATAACCTTATGACAGAGTATCAACATGGGTTTATGAGGGATCGATCCTGTCAAACTAATTTGATCAGCTTCTATGAAGAGGTAAGTTCAAGCCTGGACCAGGGAAATGCAGTGGATGTTGTGTATATGGACTTTTCAAAAGCTTTTGATACGGTGCCACACAAAAGGTTTGTACATAAAATGAGAATAATGGGGATAGGGGAAAATATGTGTAACTGGGTTAAAAACTGGCTCAGTGATAGGAAACAAAGGGTGGTTATTAATGGTATGTACTCGGACTGGGTCTCAGTTCATAGTGGGGTACCACAGGGGTCAGTATTGGGCCCGCTTCTTTTCAACATATTTATAAATGACCTTGTTGGGGGCATGCGGAGTAGAATTTCAATATTTGCAGATGATACTAAACTCTGCAGGGTAATCAATACAGAGGAGGATAATTTTATATTACAGGGAGATTTATGTAAATTGGAGGATTGGGCTGAGAAGTGGCAATTGCAGTTTAATGTAGATAAATGTAAGGTCATGCACTTGGGTAGAGGAAATAACATTTATGATTATGTACTTAATTGTAGAACACTGGGTAAAACAGGCACAGAAAAAGACTTGGGTGTATGGGTGGATGGTAAACTTCACTTTAGTGGACAGTGTCAGGCAACTGCTGCCAGGGCTAATAAAATAAGGGGATGTATTAAAAGAGGTATAAGTGTTCATGAAAAAAATATAGTTCTACCTCTGTACAAGTCACTAGTGCGACCGCACTTAGAATACTGTGTACAATTCTGGTCACTGATATATAAGAAGGACATAGCTGAACTGGAGAGGGTGCAGAGAAGAGCCACCAAGATTATTAGAGGAATGGGTGGGCTGCAATACCAAGACAGGTTATTAAACTTGGGGTTATTTAGTCTGGAAAAACAAAGGCTTAGGGGGGATCTAATCACAATGTATAAATATATGAGGGGACAGTACAGAGACCTTTCCAAAGATCTTTTTACACCTAGGCCTGCGACTGGAACACGGGTGCATCCGCTACGTCTTGAGGAAAGAAGGTTTAATGATAATCACAGACGAGGATTCTTTACTGTACGAGCAGTGAGACTGTGGAACGCTCTGCCGCATGGTGTTGTAATGAGTGATTCACTACTAACATTTAAGCAGAGCCTGGGCGCCTTTCTTGAAAAATGTAATATTACCAGTTATGTATATTAGATTTTATGACAGGGTATTGATCCAGGGAACTAGTCTGATTGCCGGATGTGGAGTCAGGAAGGAAATTTTTTCCCCATTGGAACTTGTTTGCCACATTGGGGTTTTATTGCCTTCCTCTGGATCAACATGTTAGGCTACAGGTTGAACTAGATGGACTTAGAGTCTCCCTTCAACCTTAAAAACTATGATACTATATTACTATGAATAATGTACATTATTGTTTTTTGTTCCTGAAGAAGGAGTTATTATACTCAAACGCGTTGAACAATAAAATCACAAGAATCTTATACTGAGGAGTTATTATACTCCGAAACGCGTTGAACAATAAAATCAGAAGAATCTTATACTGAGGAGTTATTTATACTCCGAAACGCGTTGAACAATAAAATCACAAGAATCTTATACTGAGGAGTTTATTATACTCTCAAACGCGTTGAACAATAAAATCACAAGAATCTTATACTGAGGAGTTATTATACTCCGAAACGCGTTGAACAATAAAATCAGAAGAATCTTATACTGAGGAGTTATTATACTCCGAAACGCGTTGAACAATAAAATCACAAGAATTATCTTATACTGATGAGTTATTATACTCCGAAACGCGTTGAACAATAAAATCACAATAATTATTTTATACTTATACTCCCAAACGCGTTGAACAATAAAATCACAAGAATTATCTTATACTGAGGAGTTATTATACTCTGAAACGCGTTGAACAACAAAATCACAAGAATTATCCTATACTGATCTTCAGTGATCATTCCATTACCCGGCAGTGCGGTTTAACCCTTTTCTTATCTACTCCATACAATAGTAAAAACAATAAAGATTGTAAAAAAAAAATATGTAAAAAAAATATGAAAAAATAAAAAAGAACACAAATTGAAATTCTCCCTTTCCCCCATTTACACAATGAAAATAAAGCAATCTAAAAAAAAAACAAAAAACACATACTGGTCGCCGAGTTTAGAAATGCAAGATCTATCAAAATATAAAATTAATTAATCTGACTGGTAAAGATTGTAGAGAGAAAAAAATATCAAAGCACCAGAAGTAAGGTTTTTTGGTCACCACAAAATTGTGATAAAATGCAATAAGAGGCAACCAAACCATCACATTTATACCAAAATGATATAATTAGAAACATCAGCTCAGGGCGGAAAAACACGGTAAGCCATCGCTGAGCCCCAGATCCCAAAAGATGAGAACTCTACGGGTCTCGGAAAATGGCGACAAAAGTGCAGTTCTTTTTTTTGATAAATTTTTGATATTTTTTCTTCACTACTTAAATCAATATATAGAAACAATTTTCAGAGCAGCACTTAAAAATAACATGGGTGCAAAATCCTTCACAACAGCATCCTACCGTCCCTTCAATATTTCCAAAAAAATCAGAAGGCAGCACTCCACTTCTCTTTCAAATACAGTAAAATCTTCTTTAATGGTAATATCACAGGACGTTTCGGCCAAAGGCTGACCTTTTTCCAACACTGTTGGAAAAAGGTCAGCTTTTGACCGAAATATTCTGTGATGTGGGCCATTAAAGAAGATTTTATTTGAAAGAGAAGTGGAGTGCTGCCTTCTGATCTTTTGGAGATATATATATATATATATATATATATATATATATATAAATAAATATATACTGTCAGGTCAGTTTTACCATATAGTGATCATAGTGAAAAATAAAAAATAAAAAAAAATCCAAAAAACCATTGTGGAATTGTAGTTTTTCTGCAATTTCTCTGCACTTGGATTTTTTTTCCCCATTTTTCAGTACATTATGGGGCAGAATGGTGTCATTTAAAACTACAATTAGGACTCATATGGCTATATTGACGGAAAAATAAAACAGTTATGGCTCTTGGAAAAAAGAAAGGGAAATACGAAAAATGGAAAATCGCCGGGTGTTGAAGGGATTAATATATAATTTCCCAATATGTGACCCACCATTCAAAATATAAATTGTAAACCAGCACTGTTGCTCCCTTAACTATAAGAAGTGGGATTTAAACAAATCCTATAGTCCAAGAAGCAAGGTGGCTAACCACATGTAAATATATTTTGTAACTATTTACCGAGCTGTGGTTTCAGTTGCGATCATAGTAGAAATGCATGTCTTGGTTGGTCGTTGTCTTGATGTGTCATAGAGTATATAAAAAAAATGTACCATATTTATTTTTTTCCTTTCAGTATCCATCACTAAGCAAGGCTCTCTCATGTCTGAAGAACACCTCGGTGGATGTCAGCAATGTATACACCCAGGCTCTGCTGGCCTACACCTTCTCATTGTCTGAAGAGACTGAACTCAGAGAAACTTTCATGAAGAAATTGGAGGAAAAGGCCGTACGGGGAGGTGAGCAAATATTACAGCACCACTCCAGTGCTGTTGGGTGTTTTCAGCTCTGGAGTGATTTTTTTTAAAATGTTTCTTCTGCCCCGTTATTATACTCACCTGCTGCCATCTTCATCGTTTTTCAGTAACGCTCCGGTCCCGCAGAACTATCTTGTGCGCATAGTTTCTGACTGGCTGGAAGTTAGAAGTTACATCACAAACTCTTAATGCAAGTCTATGAGAGCAAGAATAAGGCTCCCATAGACTTTTATAGTGTTGTGACTAGGGATGATCGAATACTTTGATTATTCGGCTTCGCGAATATTTTCCGAATACGTCATGGCTATTCGACTATTTGCGAATGTTCGATGCGCAATGTATGTCTATGGGAAACCCAAATAACCATTCGGTACTATTCGGGCTTCCCATAGACTTACATTGTGCATCAAATAGCCAAATAGCGGCGAGGTATTTGGAAAATATTCGCAAAGCCGAATATTTGAGGTATTCGATCATCCCTAGTTGTGACCTCTGGCACACTCGATGAAACACTGGGGCTGCTGGTAAGTCACAAATCACCGCAGATGGATAGGACCAACTCTGGAAAAAGATGAGCATGGCGACAGGGACTTTTATATTTAATCTCTTTTTTTATTGAAAAATTAAGTTGGTTACAATAAGCAGGGCTGCAGACCAAGGCAAACCCCCAAATAGGGACAAAACAAAAAACAGGGACTTTTAAACCACCACACGAGTTCTAAAATAAAAAAAAAAAGAATGCTAGAGTGATGCTTTAAGGGAACCCATCAGATAAAAAAACAACTCTCTTTACCTGCAGACATAGTGGTAATCTGGAGGAAATTGCATTTTAAATAGGTTTGACTGTTCACCTAGAACATCAGCTGCAGGAAAACTGTTTTATTCACCCTGCAGCTGCTTACTTCAAGTTATTGGGTCAGTCCGGGGGCTGTGTGGAGTCATTGCTCTCCACATAGTGACCGCACTGTTATCGCTCCCCTTATAATTTGACTGACAACCTCCTCTGCAACTAGGACAGAAAACTCTATAAAACACATTGCTCCTTAGGAAAAAAAAGTTTCAATAGAGATGGATGATCGGTTAGTGATTGTTATAGAAAAAAAAGAAATTAGTCCAAAATGAATCTGAAAAAAAGTTGTATATGTGCGGCACCACTCACGTCTGTAGAGTATTCAGAATTCATGTCTGTACAAGACATATTCCTGAGCCATATTTCTATAAATATCTATTAATATTTTAATAGAATTTCACAGGTTTTTTTTGTCTAGATCACTAAAGTGTAGTATATTTACTACTATATAACAAATATAATCTATCTTTATGAAGATTTACACAAATTGCTTACCTCCCCTACAGATGGACAACTGCACTGGAAGCGTGACTCCGCTCCTCCCTCTGAGAAGGAATACTGGTACCGAGCT
Source organism: Anomaloglossus baeobatrachus (assembly GCF_048569485.1). Taxonomy (NCBI): domain Eukaryota; kingdom Metazoa; phylum Chordata; class Amphibia; order Anura; family Aromobatidae; genus Anomaloglossus; species Anomaloglossus baeobatrachus. The sequence continues at coordinate 55,189,385 of NC_134357.1, read as the reverse complement.
TCCTCGGCAGAGGTGGAGATGACCTCCTATGTTCTCCTAGCTTTTCTGTCTGGTCCTAGTCCAGATTTGGTGAAATGTTCACAGATTGTGAACTGGTTGACCAAACAGCAGAATCCATATGGAGGCTACTCTTCTACACAGGTAAAGTAAAAATCTAAAGAACAGCAAACTTGCTGGTTCTAATGATCACAAAGCATTGAGTCCAATCATATTATATTTTAAGGTATCTGTATCAAGGGATATCAGTGTAATAATATAAAAATGAAGGAGGGGGCCGGCCCTGGGCCGCTCGCCTTTGCTAAGAACTGACTTCGGGCGGGGTACACAACACTTACTATCTGCTTCCGCCAGTGTCCGTCACCCATGCTGCCAGTCCTTGACGTAGTAAGACGTATGACACCAGAGTTTACTTAACCAACCAGTTTTGTTTACTTTTATTCTTCGCTCTGTTATGACAGATATGGTCTTCTTTCCTCAGTCTGTGGGGTACTACTTGTGCTGCCCCCCGTTGGATGTCCTCAATACTCTGAGTTATGTGCCTCTTCCCCCGAATACCGCACACCTTTGTCCGCAACTGGGTCCCAATGGCTCTCTAGTCAAGCAACTCTCTAAACCCGTCGGGTTGAGCCGTAGGCTCCAGACCTCCAGAGGTTACCTCGGGTTCCCTGATTGGCCCTAGCATCAAGGCCACATCCTCTAACATAAAATCCATTTCTAGACTCCCTCCTCTGGAGCTCCCCTTCCGAACCAATCGCCCTGTAATTTTTCACTCCTCTCTCAACTACTCCAACCCTATCCTATTTAACTCCTCCTCTAAACTCACTCCACTGCCAGCAAACTCACCTGTTGGAACAACTTTAGGTGACCTGATCAGTAATCCTAGCTCTGCTCCATCCTATTCCTTGTTAAATCACTGACTGAAGATTATTGTCTATAAAATGAAGGTAGTCTCACATTTAAAATGGATGGTGAAATACGGAGTCTGAAAGTCAAGACTTAAAAACATTGTTACCCTTTTGCTTATTAGTGTATGCTTCCCTTGTACCTATTAATGTACTTTTCCCTTTTGAAGGACACGGTGGTAGCTCTTCAGGCTCTGGCCACGTATGCAGAGATGACATTTTCTGACAAAGGAGATGTGAATGTGGCGGTCACTTCCAAGTCAGGATTTCTTGAGAAATTTCATGTGGACAAGAATAACCAGCTCCTACTCCAAAGGGCAACACTATCTAAAATTCCTGAAGACTACACTGTGACAGGAACAGGGAATGGTTGTGTTTTTGTTCAGGTAAGGAGTGAAATGTCTAACATTCTAGATACAACCAAATATTAAAAATGATCATCAGTACTTGCTATTGGACTACTCAGGCTGTAGTGCCTTCAAGTGTGGACCTAAGGGTACGCTCACACGAGCGTTGAAATCGACGAGTGCAATGCGAGAAAATCTCGCATTGCACTCTGACCAATGCTAGCCAATGAGGGAGAGCAGTTGGTCAGCTTGTCTCTTAGTCAACCGCAATAAACACTAAAGAAGACACAAGGAGGACACAGGGGAAAATGCATGAGCTACATATCCACAGATGACTCAGGCAGAAGTTCAGCAAAGTTACATTAAAGATACCACAAATGAAAGCAAGCCACCTCCTTGCAGCTAGAGCTTGAATGAATTAAATATCACCAGCACAAGTCCAGGGAAGAAGGGAGTATTTAAGCACAAGGGGAATACCAATAATCATCAGCTGGACGGAAGGAGAGCTCTGCTGGGTCCTAAAGGGGAATAGATGAAAATCCAGCAGAAAAGCTTCCTAGTACAATGAATACTAACAGCAGGAACAATAGAAAGTCAGGGAGCATTTTGCGCAGCCAGACACTTTGACATTCTACTTGCAGAAACCACAACAGTCTGTCATCCGTGACACACCTGTGACAGTATGATGACCCTTTTTGTTGCCAACTTGCTCCACCATTTAGCAGCTTACTGTGGTCCCTTTATAGGTACATATCACTGTACAATAGTTAAATATTAAGGGCCTGGGCAACAGCAGGGATCTAGTAAATGGAGTGGCTTCCACTAAGAATGTCCATGGAAACCCTATGGACCCCATGCTGCCAAAAACAATGCCCATGACAACAGATTGATATTGGGATTTCAATAAAAAAAATTACGGTAGTTGCTCTCGGTTTAGTTTCTGCATTATAGGCTGAGTCACATTTTCATCTCTCTATTCTAAATGCAGAATGAGCAATGATAAATTAAAGTCAGATTATAAATGTGATTTTGTCATGATCCCGGCTGGCTTTTCCCTGCTATGGTTACACTCAGCTCTAGCCTGGTCATGTCAGGGGTTAATTTCCCTTGCCTCGTTCTGGATCCCAGGACGCTATATATTGCCTCTATACCTCAGTGCCAGTGATATTTCTGCCTTGCAGCATGTAGACTGGTTCTGGTGAGTGTTCCTGATCTGTCCTGCCTCCCTGCTTCTGTGTCCAGACTTTGACCCTCCCCCGTTCGTCTGCCTGTCCCAGTCCCTGACTTCCCGCTCCGGTCTGTTTGTGTTTCCCTCTGCATACCTGATCTCCCGGCTTCTGACTCTGTTCTGTGTTCTGACTTGATTTTGATCCTCCCTTTGCAGTGACTTGACTTTTCTGGCTAGACCTTGACTGTATGACTACTCTATTGCCCCCTGGTGGTTCGCCTGTTAACAGCCTGAAGAAGTTACTGTGCTATACTTCAGCTGCCTTTCTCTTACAGTGTTACTTGTCTCTCCTTCACTACTCTGCTGCCACCTAGTGGGGACTACGCTGTACTAAGTCTTACTAGCCCTTTGTACAGACTGATAATTTTGTATAGTAAGCATATTCTAAAGATATTACAACTGAGATTACGACATATTTACCGATACAATGTAAGTCTATTTTTGTCTCATGTAAACTTATATAAAATTTTGTAAAAATGTAACACATTTCAAATGGTTTGTAAAAAGTATGGAAATGTTTTTTTTCTTTATACTTTTATATATTCACAATAATTATTTGCTATACCATCTTTGTCACCATCGCTTTTACTCAAGAGATTAACTAGGGGTATTCAATAACCTCTATGGCCATATAAATTATGAAGCCCTCAGACCTGGGAGTCGTGTAGTAATACAAGGAAGGCCTTCCCAATTTTTGTCACTGGTTTCAAAACATTGTGGAAAAAAAACCTGCTATATATTTTTACTACGGTAAATGAGTGGACTCTTACTGCATTTTTTCCCACAAATGCAGATTTCAGTGAACAACTGCAATATTAAAAAGTCCAGAACCACACTAGACGCATGCTGGGAGTCCAGAGTGGAGCATCCTCTCTCAGCTCCATAGGGTTTAAAAGGAATCTATCAGCAGGTTTTTTGCTATTTAAAAGGAACCTGTCACCAGATTTGGTGACTATAAGTTGCGGTCACCACCACCGGGCTCTTATATACAGCATTCTAACATACTGTATATAAGAGCCCAGGCCGCTGTGTAGAACGTAAAAATGACTTTAAAAGGTAAGTATTATAAATTGATTTTTACGTTCTACACAGCAGCCTGGGCTCTTATATACAGCATGTTAGAATGCTGTATATAAGAGCCCACTAGTGGTGGCCGCAGTTTAGTCACCAAATGTGGTGACAGGTTCCCTTTAATCTGGGAGGAGCAGCATTATGTAGGGGCTGAGACCCTGATTCCAGTAATGTATGACTTATTTAGCTGCATGTTGTTGTTTCAATAAAATCAGTATTTTATCTACAGGAGATTATCACTAGAGCACTAGTTTCTTGTGCCATGTAATCCTTCTGCTCTCTGTAACCCCACCCCCACCACTGATTGGTACAAAGCCACCAATCAGTGGGGTGGGCTGGGTTATATTCAGAGAACTGGTAGATGTGCAGTAGAGAGAACCCCTACATCATGCTGCTCTCATACTACACAGCAAGAACCTGGTGACATTGAATGGTGTATGAGACTGTATATGTAGCATTCTGTGTCCTAATCATTGCAGCCTAATATTGATTACTGGGAATCTCCTGCTAAAAATATCTGTTCAAATGTACAATCATAGCAAAAGCTAAACTGACAATCCGTGCATTCCATTCCATGATGTCCTAAAAGTTAACAGGCCATTTAACAAACCATTGAAAATATCATATCCTGTTTCTGCATCTTGGAAGCATATAACATAAGTGTCATATGCTACAGATAAGGCAAACAATAATATCACATAAGGTACCATAGACCTATTTTCACTTTATGGGAAATTACTTCTTTAACTCATAGGCGGTGTTGAGATACAATGTTCCTCCTCCAAAAAAAGCAGCCACCTTCTCCTTAAGTGTATCACCACATCCTGGAAGAAGATGTCTATCGGATCCGGTGACAAGATTTGAACTTCGCATCGCTGTCTCGTGAGATTTTTTTGTTATTTTTTATTTTCTTATCCTTTCACAGCTTTCATGATAACTATTATTTGCCTCCAATGAGTTGCTCTATAAAAACCTACAGTGATGCCACAATGCAAACTTTTTCAGCTGCCAATATTGCATCGAACAACATGGAATGTAACTCAAAATGAATGTATGATTATACTGTATATGCCATGTCTGGATTTCTATTCTTTCAGTTATACCGGTAGACGGGAGAAATCTAACATGGCCGTCATTGAAGTCAAGATGTTGTCTGGTTACATTCCAGATAAAAGCACCTTAAAGAAAGTAAGTTACAGGGTTAAACATCGCTTTAGAAAGAAAAAAATAGTTGCAAGACTCTTTTCAATGTGAACATTTTTTTTTACCTAATACTTAAGGCACCGTTACACACGTCGATTTATCGTGCGATCGCAGCCGCCCCCATCGTTTGTGCGTCACGGGCAATTTGTTGCCCGTGATGCACAAAGTCGGTCACCCCCGTCACACGGACTTTACCTTCCGAACGACCTCGCTGTGGGCGGCGAACATCCTCTTCCTGAAGGGGTTGGGACGTTCTGCGTCACAGCGACGTCACACAGTGGCCGCCCAATCGAAGCGGAGGGGCGGCGATGAGTGGGACGTGACATCACACCCACCTCCTTTCTACCTCATTGCCGGCGGGATGCAGGTAAGCTGTGTTCGTCATTCCCGGGGTGTCACACGGAGCGATGTGTGCTGCATCAGGAACGACGAACAACCTGCATCCAGGAATGTGACCGATATTTTGAAAATGAGCAACGTGTCAACGAGCAACGATAAGGTGAGTATTTTTGCTCGTTCAGTCGCTTGTAGCTGTCGCACGCTACGATATGTCAAACGATGCCGGATGTGCGTCACTAACGACGTGACCCCGACGACATATCGTTATATATCGCACCGTGTAACACCACCTTTAAACGTAGGGTGGGCAAAGCTATGGGTAGCCAGAATTAGCCATCATACCAATGTCTTGTCTTAAATTTCACATGGTAAGTGAGGGACTCTGTTACAGATTTTGTTCTAGTGCCCTAAGTGTCACGATATTTACGGGGGAATGCCAAGTGAATTTCGAAAGGGAAAGGAAAGGGGGAGATGGTGGTCCCTGACCAAAGATACCGCTGGCCCCTGGGGTTCCTCACCACCATAGATAGGTTTCGCACCTATGCTCCAAGCCGGATAGCTGACCCTAGGATCACCCTAGAGCTGAACCCTAAATATGGAATGTATGGGATGAGCTCTTCATCAACCCCACTAAAAAAGACAAAGGGAGCCCACACATGGGAAAAGCACATGAACCACTTATCTCCAGATGCATCAGGAAGAAGTTCTGCAAAGAGTGGGAATGATCCTACAGAGCCTGCTTGCATCCAGAGCTTGTGAAGGAACTAAATATCCCCAGCACAAGTCCAGGGAAAATGAGAGTAGTTAAACCCATGGAAATACATATGATTGATTAGTGTGAAGCTAAACCTGGTGCAGTTAGAGGCTAAACTACCAGGTGTCGCCCAAGCACAACCAGGCAGGAACTAATAGAAGAAAACCCTAAGTGGTGCAGAACCTAGGGGAGAGTAATCAAACAGGTCAAGGTCAATGCACAGAGAGGTAACGTTCAGGACAATAGGGAAAACCAAGTCAAAGCACAAGCTGAAGTCGGTACACAAAGGGAGTCAGTTAGTAGGCAGGGATGAGATCTGTCAATAGGGATGGGAATGAGTGGAGAAGGTGGGTAATAGAGGGCGGTAAACAGAGTGAATAGGACAGAACACCTGGACGAGCAGAATGGAATGAGGGGATGAGACAGAGGGGGTCAGGGAATGCAGACATGGGCAGAGGGAGGAAGTCGGGAGAGCTGGAGGAGAGGTGCGGTAGCGGGACAGGATCAGGGAAGACACAAGCAGATCAGAGTCGAGTACTTCCCGAAACCAGAAATATCACTCGCGGTGCAGCAGCAGGGTCGTCTCCATAATTAAGAGGAGACTAATCCAAATCGAGATCCGGAGGACCCCTCCCCCCAAACTCAGGAAAGAGCCAAAAAATCCGGAGGGAACTAAAAAGGGTGAGCCAGTTCTGCAGGAGGCCAGCTCACAGACCAAAGGCAAGAAAATGGCTCTGCAGAATGGCGAGCCTGCAGAGCATGGTCATGACAATTAGGATCTGAAGGGAAGAGGAACTTTGCAGGGTCCTAGAGGAAAAGGAATTAAAACCTAGCAGAGGAGATACCTAGTACACTGAATACTAACAGCAGGAATAATAGAAAGTCAGGGAGCATTTTGCACAGCAAAATGCTGTAACTGTCTATTGTCGGACACTACACGACTTACCAGCGATCCCGAAAACGATGCGACCTGATAGGGATCGCAGGTAAGTCGCTGGGAGGTCGCAGGTGAGATGTCACACAGTCAGATTTTACCAGCGATGCAGGAACAATACAGGTCGCAGTAGCGACCTGTATAACGATCTCAGCAGTCACTGTGACCCTGTCACACAGTGTCAAACACAGCGATGTGTCCTGCCCAGCAGGACGTCGCCTTTGAAGAAAATGACCTGGACCATTCAGCAACGACTAGCGATCTCACAGCAGGGGCCTGATCGCTGGTAGGCATCACACATAATGAGATCGCTAACGGGATCGCTACTGCGTCACCAAAACGGTGACTCAGCTGCGATCTCGCTAGCGATCTCGTTATGTGTGACGGTACCTTAAGATCTTTTAATAACACAGCTTTGCGCTTATACTTAATACTGTAACAGAAAAATAGTCTTACATTTGTAATGATGTAAAAATCCCATTCCATAGCTAAAGATATGAAAAGTCTAGTAATCAAAAGGGGCGCCCAAGATCCGACATTTGATTGTTGGCCAGAGATGTTTGTTTCTCGTCACTCCTTCCCCTACTGCCTCCTGCTGCTGCGTGAAAGTAGAGGCATGGTGGCTGACTGTAACCTGACAAAGAGAAACAGATAAGAACGCATTCAGGTGTTGTAAACCCCTGCACTATATAATACTCATCAAGCATTTACCTGCAGACTGACAAAAAGCGGAAACACTGTTTGTAAAATTGCCTTCAGACTGTAAGAACGTACTAAAATTTTAGCCTCATTTTCTGGAGCAAAACAGTTCTTCTTAGGTCTCGTGCACACAACTGATCTTGGACGAGTGTTATCGGTGTTTTTCACAGATAACACTCGTTATGATATTCTGTACTCACCCATGATATTCTATGGGGCTGCACACATGTCCGATGTAAAATTTAGAGACATGTCCACTTTTGATCCGAGTGTGGGATCAAAATCGGCAATGGCAGTTTGCATCTGTGAAAAAACAGACAACAGTTGGGTGACATCTAAGTGCAGTTCGATTTTCACAAAATGGAGAAGGTGGAGAATTTATTTTTTCTTTCCACGTCAAAGAAAAACTGATGCCACTGTGATCACATTCTGACCAGAGTTTGATCAGAATAATCAGACCGTCTCAGATGGAGAGAAGATGGTCGTGTGACCCTGACCTTGTGGTCAGAAACATATGGTTTCTTATATTTGAGGGACTGAAGTACATTTGTATCAAAATTTATGCCACTAAATTTCATGAATTTGATGAGCGACTTGGCCACACCTTGTCTATTCCATGCTCTGCCCATTTTTAGCAAAGCTGATCAGAATTGGTGGGAAAACCCTAAACCTTGCAGAATTTTTGTGCAAAACTTTAGCAACATTTGAAGGTGTCGTACACCAGAAACCTGGCAAAAAAAATCTTCATGAATCAAAGCCAATGAGTCCTCTTATAATGAAAAAGCAAAGTATTTGCTCTAAATGTATGGATTTTGGAGGACAAGTGCAATAACCCATGTGCTGAAATAATGCTGAACCCAAATAATAAATAAATATCAATATCACTTTTTTCGAAGTTTGGAATTTGTCCATTTTGATCCCAGTTGTAACAACTTATTTTTATTCACAGTTGGAGAAAAATAAGTTAATCCAGAGAAGTGAGATCAAAACTGACTTGGTGATTTTGTACCTGGACCAGGTGTGTATCAGTCTTTATTACTTTCCTAGTGCTATTGTGTTTCCTTCTAAGAACACCCGAGTTCCCTCTGTGATTACTAGTCAGAAAGATCAATTCAGCTAAGACTCCAATTTGCAAAATCGTGCAGATTTTACAGGAAATTTAAGTCTCCACAAAATTATTCTCTATGAATTTAATGTTCCTAATTATCTTCTGGGGAGTCCGCAGACTCCTAACCATAACACATGTACGATGTAAAGAAAATTAATACTCAACTCAACGCTCATCTGGCCCGCCATCTCCATAGCCTGCCATTCGGTTTTCTTTTCTCCATCCCCTCTGGGTATGCTCTTCAAAGAAATTTTCACTCTGGACTGTGGCTTCTGTCACCGCTAGGTAATGGTCATAATGGCACATGCCCAATGTGTCTTCACTCAGGCAACGTGTGCAGTAACATTGTGGCTTCGCGACAACAGCGAGTTGCCCTAGTGTCGGCACAGCAGGCAGTGACATCCGTGGCCTGGTCACGGTAGAAGTCCCAGCCTGGAGTGAACATTATTGAAGACATTACAGGAGACGGGGAAGAGGAAAAGAGGAGACACTGGGGTCTGGACAATGGACTGCAGGTACTACGAGACAGGTAAGCGGTGAGTAGTGTTGACCAAGTAGCTAGCTATTCGTACTCGCTATACTTATAACGAGTACTGTCTGCTACTTGCATATTTGTTCCGAATAGCGTGTGCAATGCAAGTCAATGGGGAATACTCGCAATGTAATGAGGAACCCAATGTATTCGGTACTCGTAGAAATAGTACGGCATTCAGGTTATTCATTACTTTGTGAGTTTTTCCCCATTGACTTGCATTGCACACGCTATTCGGAACGAATATGCGAGTATTAGACAGTACTCGTTATGAGTATAGCGAGTACAAATAGGTAGGTACTCGCTCAACTCTAGCAGTGTGTATTGTTGTTTTAGGGGGTTTTAATGTTTCCCTAGCATTCTAGAATTCAACAAATTGGAGACCATAAAAATTCATATTCTGGGGAATCCAGATTTTTGTAAAATTCAAGGAGAATTCAATTCCACTCAAATACATTTTCTCAGGTCTATGAATACAAATCTATAATTGTGCTTTTCCAAGTAAATTTGATATCTGCATCCACGCGTTAAATTCTGATAGCTGTACATATCCACTGAAGGTTTAGTAAGGGGATTGTTCTCTCACTATAGATTGATCGCAAACAAGTAAGATTCTCCTTTACGGTGGAGCAAGACATTGCGGTGAAGGACCTAAAACCGGCTACAGCAAAAGTCTACGATTACTATGAGACAGGTACATCACTTCCTTTGTATAGATGTCAGATTTAGCGATTACTAAACCACTGTTGAGGTGGTTTTGTGTTTTTTATTTTCTTATAGATTATCTTTCTTAATTGGAACTGTCATTTTTTTCAAGCTTGATTAACATTTTGTAAATCTTAATAATACAATATGGAGTCTAATGCTGTTCTTTTGTCTTTTTGTCCTAGATGAACATGCCACCATAGATTACAAACACCCGTGCAGGCAGTGAACTGGCGGTGAGTTAATTCACACTTTCACTTGGACTGTTATGTAGGACCTTTCAAATGTATTTATATAAAAAAGGCTTTGTCCCACCTTCCATCTTCAGGAGCACACCGTTCCTCTGCCTCCATGGTTCCTGCTTCCTAGGATGAGGTGCACTCTTGATTGATTGGAAGTTTAGGCAAATAGCGCAATTGCCCAAACTGCGTCCTCTCTTATGCTGCAAGCATCAAAGGAGCGCAGTAGAACTGATACCATATTTCTAACTTCAGAGCAGTGCTTACAAACTTGATGGAGAATAGCTTGTAGGTGCTATGTCTATGAGAACGCAGAAAAAAGCCTTCTGCTCAATTTCTAGATTAATGCTGTCATGGCAAACTATAAGATTAAAAAAAAGCTCCGATCTTGACAATGGGAAGGAGTTTAATAAATTAATTGTTTTTACCAACATTTTAAAATTTCATTAATATAGAATGGGAATAACCTTTCTTAAACTTTGTATGTCTGGGCGATTTGAGCATTTGTTCTGTATCTCAAAATCTTAAGAACTCTTCAATTGTCTTAGATTATGGTGAAATCAGCCAATACGTTTTTGTGTATAAGGGTAGGCTAAGGTCCCCTTTATCCCCTTTATTCCCTTTTAGCGATACAAGTTTAATGATCTCTGCAAATCAATATGTGTATGCAGGCAGGGCTGTATTTTGCCTTCGTGCTGCCCTAGGCACTTTAAGTGGTCGCGCCCCATAGTGACAACGTAAAACTGAGTTTTCGCACACGACATCTGTTTAAGGTAGATCTACTTTGTAAAACACTTGCAAAAGTATCAATGAGAAATGAAGGGCACTACCCCCCCCCCCCCAATGGGGATCACCACAGGCACATCAAAACATAGCATGAGTAATAAAATATTTCCACCACACCGTCCCCACTTATATACTGTGACTGTCACACTGCCCCTAATAAACTACACACTACCCTCCCTTATAAATTATACCCACCACACCTTCCTCAATTATGAAATATGATCTGCACATTGACCTCACATCATGCTGCCCCCTCCTCACAATGTCCCATGCATGCTGCCCCCTCCTCCCAGTGTCCCATGCATGCTGCCCCCTCCTCCCAATGTCCCATGCATGCTGCCCCCTCCTCACACTGTCCCATGCATGCTGCCCCCTCCTCACAATGTCCCATGCATGCTGCCCCCTCCTCACACTGTCCCATGCATGCTGCCCCCTCCTCACACTGTCCCATGCATGCTGCCCCCTCCTCACAGTGTCCCATGCATGCTGCCCCCCTCCTCACAGTGTCCCATGCATGCTGCCCCCTCCTCACAGTGTCCCATGCATACTGCCCCCTCCTCACAATGTCCCATGCATGCTGCCCCCTCCTCACAATGTCCCATGCATGCTGCCCCCTCCTGACAATGTCCCATGCATGCTGCCCCCTCCTGACAGTGTCCCATGCATGCTGCCCCCTCCTCACAATGTCCCATGCATGCTGCCCCCTCCTCACAATGTCCCATGCATGCTGCCCCCTCCTCACAATGTCCCATGCATGCTGCCCCCTCCTGACAGTGTCCGATGCATGCTGCCCCTCCTCACAATGTCCCATGCATGCTGCCCCCTCCTCACAATGTCCCATGCATGCTGCCCCCTCCTGACAGTGTCCGATGCATGCTGCCCCTCCTCACAATGTCCCATGCATGCTGCCCCCTCCTCACAATGTCCCGTGCATGCTGCCCCCTCCTCATAGTGTCCCATGCATGCTGCCCCCTCCTGACAATGTCCCATGCATGCTGCCCCCTCCTGACAGTGTCCCATGCATGCTGCCCCCTCCTCACAATGTCCCATGCATGCTGCCCCCTCCTCACAATGTCCCATGCATGCTGCCCCCTCCTCACAATGTCCCATGCATGCTGCCCCCTCCTGACAGTGTCCGATGCATGCTGCCCCTCCTCACAATGTCCCATGCATGCTGCCCCCTCCTCACAATGTCCCATGCATGCTGCCCCCTCCTGACAGTGTCCGATGCATGCTGCCCCTCCTCACAATGTCCCATGCATGCTGCCCCCTCCTCACAATGTCCCGTGCATGCTGCCCCCTCCTCATAGTGTCCCATGCATGCTGCCCCTCTCCATGAGCTCCTAATGCTGCCTTCCTCTTTTCCATAATGACATCTCCATGCTGCCCCATGGACCACCACACGAACGCTTATGCTGAGACCCCCCCACACACACTACCTCACTCTTGATATTGACTCCCCTACATTGTTACTCCATACTGAGCCCACACATGCTGCCCCTTCTCCATAATGAGCTCCCAATGCTGCCCCCCTCTTATTCTGAGTCCTTACACTCCCCCCCCATCGATATTATCATTGCTCTATCCCTTAACCCTTGTCATCTGTCTCTAGCACTGGCCCCTCTCTTCCATTCCCCCAGCAGCAGCCTCTCTCCCCCCGCCTCCAGCAGCAGCCTCTCCCCCAGCATCAGCCTCTCTCCCCCAGCTGCCCCCAGAATCAGCCTCTCTCCCCCCCAGCCTCCCTCAGCATCAGCCTCCCTGCTCCCAGCTTACCCCAGCATCAGCCTCTCTCCTCCCATCCTCCCCCAGCATGAGCCTTCTCCAGCATCAGCCTGTCTCCTCCCAGCCTCCCCCAGCATGAGCCTCCTCCAGCATCAGCCTCTCTCCTCCCAGCCTCCCCCAGCATCAGCCTCCCTGCTCCCAGCTTCCCCCCAGCATCAGCCTCCCTCCTCCCAGCCTCCCCCAGCATCAGCCTCCCTCCTTCCAGCCTCCCCCAGCATCAGCCTCCCTCCTCCCAGCCCCCCTCCTCCAAGCCTCCCCCAGCATCAGTCTCCCAGAGCATCAGCCTCCCTCCTCCCCCTCCCAGCCTCCCCCAGCATCAGCCTCTCTCCTCCCAGCCTCTCCCAGCATCAGCCTCCTGCTCCCAGCTTGCCCCAGTATCAGCCTCCCTCCTCCCAGCCTCCCCCAGCATCAGCCTCCCTCTTCCCAGCCTCCCCAAGCATCAGCCTCCCTCTTCCCAGCCTCCCTCTTCCCAGCCTCCCCCAGCATCAGCCTCCCCCAGCATCAGCCTCCCCCAGCATCAGCCACCCTCTTCCCATCCTCCCCCAGCATCAGCCTCCCTCTTCCCAGCCTCCCCCAGCATCAGCCACCCTCTTCCCAGCCTCCCACAGCATCAGCCACCCTCTTCCCAGCCTCCCACAGCATCAGCCACCCTCCTCCTAGCCTCCCCCACCCTCCTCCCAGCCTCCCCCAGCATCAGCCTCCCCCAGCATCAGCCTCCCAGCCTCCCCCAGCATCAGCCTCCCAGCCTCCCCCAGCATCAGCCTCTCTCCTCCCAGCCTCCCCCAGCATCAGCCTCTCTCCTCCCAGCCTCCCTCCTCCCAGCCTCCCCCAGCATCAGCCTCCCTTCTCCCAGCCTCCCTCCTCATCAGCCTCCCTCCTCCAAGCCTCCCCCTCCCCCTCCCAGCCTCCCCTAGCATCAACCTCTCTCCTCCCAGCCTCCCCCAGCCTCAGCCTCCCTCCTCCCAGCCTCCCCCAGCCTCAGCCTCCCTCCTCCCAGCCTCCCCCAGCCTCAGCCTCCCTCCTCCAAGCCTCCCCAGCATCAGCCTCCCCTCCTCCCAGCCTCCCCCAGCATCAGCCTCCCTCAGCATCAGCCTCCCTCAGCATCAGCCTCCCCCAGCATCAACCTCCCCCAGCATCAGCCTCCTCCTCCCAGCATCAGCCTCCCTCCTCCTAGCCTCCCCCAGCATCAGCCTCCTTCCTCCCAGCATCAGCCTCCCTCCTCCTAGCCTCCCCCAGCATCAGCCTCCCTCCTCCCAGCATCAGCCTCCCTCCTCCTAGCCTCCCCCAGCATCAGCCTCCCTCCTCCCAGCATCAGCCTCCCTCCTCCTAGCCTCCCCCAGCATCAGCCTCCCTCCTCCCAGCATCAGCCTCCCTCCTCCTAGCCTCCCCCAGCATCAGCCTCCCTCCTCCCAGCATCAGCCTCCCTCCTCCTAGCCTCCCCCAGCATCAGCCTCCCTCCTCCCAGCATCAGCCTCCCTCCTCCTAGCCTCCCCCAGCATCAGCCTCCCTCCTCCCAGCATCAGCCTCCTCCTCCCTCAGCTTCCCTCCTCCAAGCCTCACCCTCCCCCTCCCAGCCTCCCCCAGCATCAGCCTCCTCAGCATCAGCCTCCCCCAGCATCAGCCTCCCTCCTCCCAGCCTCCTCCAGCATCAGCCTCCCTCCTCCCTCAGCCTCCCTCCTCCCAGCCTTCCCCAGCATCAGCCTCCCTCCTCCCTCAGCCTCCCTCCTCCCTCAGCCTCCCTCAGCATCAGCCTCCCTGCTCCCAGCTTACCCCAGCATCAGCCTCTCTCCTCCCATCTTCCCCCAGCATGAGCCTCCTCCAGCATCAGCCTCTCTCCTCCCAGCCTCCCCCAGCATCAGCCTCCCTGCTCCCAGCCTCCCCCAGCATCAGCCTCCCCCAGCATCAGCCTCCCCCAGCCTCAGCCTCCCCCAGCCTCCCCCAGCCTCAGCCTCCCTCCTCCCAGCCTCCCCCAGCCTCAGCCTCCCTCCTCCCAGCCTCCCCCAGCATCAGCCTCCCTACTCCCAGCCTCCCCCAGCATCAGCCTCCCTCCTCCCAGCCTCCCCCAGCATCAGCCTCCCTCAGCATCAGCCTCCCTCCTCCCAGCATCAGCCTCCCTCCTCCTAGCCTCCCCCAGCATCAGCCTCCCTCCTCCCAGCATCAGCCTCCCTCCTCCTAGCCTCCCCCAGCGTCAGCCTCCCTCCTCCCAGCATCAGCCTCCCTCCTCCTAGCCTCCCCCAGCATCAGCCTCCCTCCTCCCAGCATCAGCCTCCCTCCTCCTAGCCTCCCCCAGCATCAGCCTCCCTCCTCCCAGCATCAGCCTCCCTCCTCCCTCAGCTTCCCTCCTCCAAGCCTCACCCTCCCCCTCCCAGCCTCCCCCAGCATCAGCCTCCCTCAGCATCAGCATCACCCAGCATCAGCCTCCCTCCTCCCAGCCTCCCCCAGCCTCAGCCTCCCTCCTCCCAGCCTCCCTCAGCATCAGCCTCCCTCCTCCCAGCCTCCCTCAGCATCAGCCTCCCTCCTCCCAACCTCCCCCAGCATCAGCCTCCCTCCTCCCAGCATCAGCCTCCCTCCTCCCAGCCTCCCTCAGCATCAGCCTCCCTCCTCCAACTCTCCCTCAGCATCAGCTTCCCTCCTCCAACCCTCCCCCTCCCAGCCTCCCCCAGCATCAGCCTCCCTCAGCATCAGCCTCCCCCAGAATCAGTCTCTCTCCTCCCAGCCTCCCCCAGCATCTGCCTCTCTCCTCCCCAGCCTCCCCCAGCATCTGCCTCTCTCCCCCCCAGCCTCAGCCTCTCTCTCCCCAGCCTCCCCCCCAGCCTCAGCCTCTCTCTCCCCCCAGCCTCCCCCCCAGCCTCAGCCTCTCTCCCCCCAGCCTCAGCCTCTCTCTCCCACCAGCCTCAGCATCTTTCCCCCCAGCCTCCCTCTCCCCCAGCCTCAGCCTCTCTCCCCCCAGACTCAGCCTCTCTTCCCAGCCTCCCCCCAGCCTCAGCCTCTCTCTCTTCCCAGCCTCCCCCCAGCCTAAGCCTCTCTCTCTTCCCAGCCTCAGCCTCTCTCTCTCTTCCCAGCCTCCCCCCAGCCTCAGCCTCTTTCTCTGCCCAGCCTCTCTCTCTTCCCAGCCTCCCCCAGCCTCAGCCTCTTTCTCTGCTCAGCCTCTCTCTCTTCCCAGCCTCCCCCAGCCTCAGCCTCTTTCCCCCCAGCCTCCCCTTGCATGATTATAGTGGAAAAAGGCATCGCAACGATCATCAACTAACCTGTAAGGAGCCCATACATTCTAGGCTCTGCCTCTGCCTTATCTGCTCCGGTGCCCGCCGCCCTGCTCTGGCTGGCTCCTCTTCTGGCTTGCTCCAGCTGCAGACGCGTCCTCCTCAGCCTCTGTGTCCGTCCTCCTCTGACACAGGCGTGTGTCGTCTGCAGCATTGGACGCTGCAGCACGGGGCAGTCAGCTGATTGTCGCGCCCGCGCGCCTCTGACCCCGGAAGTGAAGGCGATGGAACTTCCGGGGTTAATCAGCTCACCATGCCTGGCGCCCGCCATGTATTTAAATAGACAGAAGTGCGCCTCCCCTCCCTCTCAAAATCCCCCCCGAACACAGCCGAGTGTAACGGAGGGAGGGACGGGGGGCGGGGATGGGAAAAAAAAAAAAATTTATATAATTTTTTTTTTTTTTTTTCCTGCCAGAAAGTGCCGCCCCCCGCAACGTGCCGCCCTAGGCACGGGACCACAGGTGCCTAGTGGCAAATACGGCCCTGTATGCAGGTATCCAGATCATACCCAATACAACAGACACTAGGGTCAAGAAGGATTCGGCATGTTAGATTTCAACGTCTTCTATAGGGTAAAACCAGATGGCTTGGCTTAACTACGTCTACCCACCATGTCCAATGGTCATATCATTTACCTCCAAGAACAGGGTTTACAAACACGTGTTCAGCCACCCCATCTTTTTCCACCTTAAGGCTATGTGCGCACGTTGCATATTTGCATGCAGTTACGCTGCGATCTGCACCGCAGCGTAACTGCATACGTCCTGCGTCCCCTGCATAATCTATGAAGATTATGTAGGAGCCGTGCGCACGTGGCATATTAGAGCGCAGCGCTTCGGCTGCTGCCCGAAGCGCGCGTTCTAAGAAGTGACATGTCACTTATTCCGTGCGCTCTGCCTGCATCCCCCGCTCTGTCTATGGGAGGGGCTGCACTCAGAGCGCATGAAATTGGCTTTTTTTTTTTCATTACGGACGCTTTCTGCAGCGATTTGAAGCGCACGTGTGCTGTTCAAATCGCTACAGAAATTTCTGCAGGGAAAGAACGCAACGTGCACACACAGCCTTATTCTTCTGAAAGATAAGTGGCACCAGAGATGTCTGATGGTGATTAATCTCCTTTACCATATTAATATAAATATGCTCTCTCTGATGAGCCAAGCATGCGTATTTATGGGGGAACTGGAAAGAGATGGAGGCTTCTTCACAGTTACAGTGTCACGGGTGTGTCACCGGACAGACAGTCATGTGGTTTCTGGCCATAGAAGGTCACTTACAGCAAAGATGGGCTGCAGTTGTACATCGCCCAGGCCAAATACTAGTACTCTAGCAGGATACAGCTAAACCCCACTAAGTGGAGGCATCACAGGTGCAAGAGGAGCAAATCACACACACACTTCCAAAAAATGGGGGGGGGTGATTGCTGGATGATAAAACTGCACACTGATGGCTTGCATAGAGCGCTGTTCACACATGCAGATACAGTCACAAGCCCGCAGCCTATTAGGTGATGCCCATACTATTAGATCAAGTGGGCTACCAAGCCGTACTCCATCTGTGCACCATACAGGGAGAGGAACTCTAGTATGCAAGGCCTAACAAAGGGGCCTGCTGTAACTTGTACAAAAAAATCTGAAGTTTTAGTTGGTATTATGGCCATAAAATGGAAGCCTACAACCCTCGTCACGGGAACCTCATGCTTGTAGGTCCCTACACTAAATATAAAAATAGCAACAAAAAGAGGAATAAATATCCTCCAAAAGTTAAACATTACTTACAGCAAAGAAGGGCAAAAGTTGTACATCGCCCAGGCCAAAAACTAGTACTTTAGCAGGATACAGCTAAGCCCCCAGATGCACAGTCACAAGCCCGCAGCCTGCTGTAAGTAAGGGGGATAAATGGCTTGGTCATGAACCGGTTAAAGAGTAATTTAAAGTATCAGGTGCTCAGATAAAGGGAATAGAGAGAATGCTCTTATACCCCCTCCCTCAAAGGGTCATCATAATGTTAATCTCCAAAGTTACTTTCTGGATTGAGACTTTAAGTAATTTCAAACCAAAGGTGTTAAAATAAAAAGTGAGGATGATGGAATGATACATTATAGTGTGTTATTATTTTCTATAGTGTATAATACAGCTTCTTTTATTTGTTTGATTACAGTTAAGTCTGGAAATTCAAGATAAGACCGGGCCGTGCTGTATACCGCATCAGTATCTACAACCAAGCACCGGAAACCGACTGCCTGATAATAGAAAACTGTAAAAATAACAATAAAAAATACAATAACAAACGTGTCTCTTACTTTGTAATGATCTGCTTACTTGCTCTGACATCTATTTGACTGGCTAATATAACCACTTAGGGGCAATTACACGAATCTGCGGCATTAAAGGGTATACCCATCGCCAAGATCCAATCCCAATATGTAGTAGGTTTATTAATAATAATAATAATAATAATAGCAAATCCCTTCAATCAGAAATGTTGTACAGTTTTCGTGATTCACTATGTCCCTTTCCTCATGTTCAGGGCATTGCAGGACCTAAGGTATCCACTGTTAGTTAGTTGCTAGTGGTCACAACCATGGATACATAATGTCCTGCAATGCCCTGCACATGAGGTAAGCGACATAATGAATCAGAAGAACTACAGTATATTACATTTCTAATTGGAGGTATTTGCTAATATTATTATGCCTGCAACATATTGGGATAGGATCTTGGAAACAGGAATACCCATTTACACAACTGTTACATGAACAAACGTATCGTGACACCTACACATTACACCTATTGGAGCATTTAAGACATCCCATACTAAATCCACAGTCTTTAAAGTGTTAAGCGGGCTTTACACGCTACAACATCGCTAGCGATTGCTAGCGATGTCGAGCGCGATAGCACCCGCCCCTGTCACTCTTGCGATATTTGGTTTTCGCTGCCATAGCGAACATTATCGCTACGGCAGCGTCCCACACATATACCTGGTCGGCGGCGTCGCTATGACTGTCGAACAATCCCTCCTTCAAGGGGGAGGTGCGTTCGGCGTCATAGCGACGTCACCATGACGTCACTAAGCGGCCGGCCAATCATAGCGGAGGGGCAGAGATGAGCGGGACATAACATCTCGCCCACCTCCTTCCTTCCGCATTGCCGGTGGACGCAGGTAAGGAGACGTTCGTCGCTCCTGTGGTGTCACACATAGCGATGTGTGCTGTCGCAGGAGCGACGAACAACATCGATAATAAACAACGATTTTTGGTTTTGGGACGACCTCTCCATGGTGAACGATTTTCACCACTTTTGAGGTCGCACATACGTGTCACACGCTGCGATATCGTTAATGACGCAGGATGTGCGTCACAAACAACGTGACTCCGACGATAATTCATTAACGATATCGTAGCGTGTAAAGCCCCCTTTAGTCTCAACATACTGTATGCCTCAGGACACACAAGTCACCAGCTTCCTTGTTGCTGAGGGGAGGGAGGCGAGCACTCCTCCTTCTGCTGATCTTGCTAATGTGACACATGTGCTACTGTTATGAAGTCTGTATTGTTATCTTTATGTTTGAATATACTGTAAATAAGACAGTGACATTCAAAAAGTACTAAGCAGTTCATGGGGAAAGTGAACAGTGAGTAGGAGAACTGCTCTGGCCATCACCTTGTAATTTTCCAGGACTGATAACAGCAGCTGTGGTTCTGGAGCTAAAGGGGAAGGCGAGGTGAGCAGCTGTCTAACTGCTGTATTGAAATGCATTTGCTGGAAAGAAGTTACTGGGACTTTAGGTGTTAACTCCTCAGGCTGGAACAATGGTCAGCCAGGCTCTGGCATGGGGTTTTATTGACAAAGAGCTCTAATCAACCCAAGGCCAGAGTCACACTTGCAAGTGCCTCGCGCGAGTCTCACATTGCATCACCTGGAATGGCCATACACCTTCCGGCCATAAGGGTCTCAGCTGCATAGAAATACAGGCAACCGACCCGCTCCTGTCAGGAGAGTGTGCGGCCATACTGGGTGATGTGATGTGAGACTCGCGCAAGTCACTCACAAGTGTGAATCCGGCCTAAGTCAAATGTTGTCTTAGCAAGAGAATGACAGCAGATGAAAACAAGCAAGTTTACAACTGACTTGCTTTTTCTATCATGTCTAACTATACCGAATTCATGAAATAAGAATAACCTTTTAATATGGAGTTGGTGCCTTTGCAGCTATATCAGCTTCAATTCTCTCATGTGAGAGAATCGGATCACAATAAGCTGAGACTCGATCAGGCCTGTGCGTGAAGGAGCCGCTGACACCAGCACCTATTTCAGCTGGATGAGTGTCCGAGGATGCACATTCAGCTAAATATATTGCAGTGCAGAGACCCGATGGCTCACTGCACTTCAATACACACCATCAGCCAATCAGAGGCTCACAGTTGATGCTAGCATGCCCATCACAGGCAGCGCATGCACCTTGGAAAGCTTTTGGCTCATGCGCCATATGTAGTAGAGGAGGCAATGCTTTGTGTAAGAGAAGGAAGATGAGAAAAATAATTTTTTTTTTTAAATGTGTTGGATGAGAATAGATGACATTATTACTAGAAAGAGCGCAGTGTGGGAAACAGGTCAAGGATGGTTGACATCCGGAATTTGGGATAATTTACCTGGCCTGGATAGAATTCATTATTACAGGAGAAGGCCTGGATGTGAGACATTATTACAGCATATGACCACTGTGAGGACATTATTAGAAGGGGCTCAGGATGAAGGACATTATACCAGGAAGGGGCTCTGTATAGTGGAAATTATACCAGGAAAGGGGTTCAGGATGGAGAACATTATACCAGAAAAGGGTTCAGGAAGGGACACATAATTTGATGGAGTCCAGGAGTGGCGGCATTATACTAGCAGGGAGCCTGAGATAAGGGATATTATACTAGGAAGGGGATCAGGATGGGGGACATTATTACTGGAAGGGACCCGAGATGGGAGACATTATACAAGGAAGGAGTCAGGATGGTGAAAATGATGTCTACCTGTAAGAGCTGTGGGGGTCCGACATCCAGCACTACCACCAATCACTTATTTTAAAACTCTCGCAGTGGCTGGCTATAAGCAATAAATTGTGCCGAGTCAACACACCTACATTAACTGTATAGTGGCAATGCTCCCCCCTCCGCAATCTGATATAGAGGACCTATCATAAGGATTTCTCATCAATATTATAAGCCTGGATAACCACATCAATGTAGATAATTGTGAGCTTACAGGTTCCTTTAAAATTGCCCCTAAATTAAATTTACCAGTGGTATGGCTATGCTTACCAACATGGCAAGGAAAACCATAATCATCTTGGCAATAGGTAAAACAAACTATGGGTACAAGAGGTACCTGGATGTTGACCTTTTAATCTCTTATATATTGATCTAGACATCACTGCTGGGAATCCCTTGGTAACAATTCCCAAAGATGTCACTGACCGGCAATTTACACTGTAGCTAAAGAGTAAAATGTGGCAAAAATATAGAGTTGGGTAACATGCAAAAGTCAGCCAGGTCGGGAGCAAGCTAAGTTCAATAATCTGCAGTAAAATAGCAAATCCAAGGACAGAAGAGAAGTCAAACAATCCAGAGTTCGGAAAGAAGTATACAGATTAGTGGAGACACCAAAAGAAGGGTCAGGTAACAAGCCGGGTCTGAACAAGAACACAGAACCAGGCAACCAAATCTAATAACTAACACATGTGCATTGGAGAGATTCATATTGATCTCAAAATGACCAAATTCGGGAGACAACTTGGCCACCTGATTGTTCTTCTATCCGCATGCTCAGAATATCTGATCTGCCGTGTGTGCAAACAGACTAAAAAAAATTGTTTAACAGAACTGAGAGTCCTCCGTGGTTGATACCTTTTAATTGCTAAATGAAAAGATGGTAATAATAGTGTGGCGCCCTGGACAAGCCAGGACGTCACAGGTACTGCAACAACACACCCCACACCCCGGTTAGGAACACCAAAGTCAGACACAAATCCTTGTTGCCTCCCTCCAGGGGCTGATGTCCACACCAGGTGGGGTGGAGCCAGGCGGTTGGCTCCTCCCACTGAGGAGTTCACAGCCCTGGAGGCGGGAAAAGCAAGTGAGTTGAAGTTCTGTGAGGGAAAGTGAAGGGTGGAAGTAGTAGTTGAGGAGCTGGAGCAGACTGACCGTGTCCGGGTACGTGGCCCGGGCACCTGAGAGCAAGGTTGGCAGATGGTGGTGACCGTCTGCAGGAGAGGCCGATTGACATACAACCTTAAGGACCGGGGACGGGCGGTGGCCCGCCGGTACCGGATCGGGGAGCGAAGAGAAGCCAGCACCATCCGGCAGGGCCTACGGACCCCGACCAGGCTTGGAGCTGCCGTTAAACCGGTCAAATCCGTCAGCGACGGGAACCTCCGGGGTTTCCCCAGCAGTAAAGACCCGACTGAAGGCAACCGCTCAACCGTGAAGGGAAATACAGCTACCGCCACAGCTAGGGTTCCCAGGGCCAGCGCCTGCTGGCAAAAGAGGCTCCTCTGGCAAACACACCGCCGGGGAGTGGGCTACCGGTGGGAAGCCATCGGGGCCGAAAACACAACAAAGGTGCAGGGAGAGGCAGTCACCGTCAACCTACCAGGAGTGATCACCGCAGCCGCCTGTGGGACCTGTCCATCCAGCCGTCTGTTTTACCAGAGACTCCGTGTACGTTACTGGCTGAGTGAGTACCACCATGCCGTCTGGCACCACGCTGCCCCCGCGACCCTGCACCTCGCCATACCCCGCCATCTACCTTCCAGTCAACATCACCGGGCCCCGGGACCACTAAAATTCCCCCTACCCACAGAGGGGAGAGAACCATCCCAGCTGCTCCCTGTCAACGCTTCCGGGATCCCCGTACAGAGCAGCGGTGGTGTCCCAACCTCACCACATACCGTGGGTGGCGTCACAAACCGACATCCCAAACCCCACCAAACCATCCCTTTCACTCACGGGCGAGGAGCGCCGCTCGAGTCTCCGGATCCGGCCCACCGCTCGAGCCACTGAGCAGCAGCAGCGCCGGACCCGAGCGTGGTGAGTGCAGCGTCCCCTCCCCGCCCGCGACAATAGCAATCTTTCAAGACTCTCAGGTCTCTTCTTCAGGCTCAGTATAACACAAAATATGAAGAGTCACATATTTATATACAACAGGACATCTTTATGCAAACAGACTAGGCATCTCTACACACTACACTTTATGCTGCTTCCCCTTCAGTTTCACATCTGTGCCAGATGCTGAATTACTAGCACAGCAGTGTGACAACACCGTATACATAGACTGAGTTGCTATTCTAACATTTTATGTCCTTGAATTCACCAGACAGAATTATCCAAGTGTATTAAATTGATTTTTATACAAGCAAACTCCCACATCCAGCAATGTGTAGCGCCCCTGAGTGCTCACGAGCTACAGGGAAGTGCATCCTGTCAGAAATGCAGGGCTTACCCCAAGGGACCCAGAAGACCAGTTCCGGTAACACCAAAACACTCATACATCCCCTGTTTTCCTCTCCCCCACAACTGGTGACAGGCTAGGGTTGGACCCAATGGATGGCCACTTAGGGGTGGAGCCGATCCAGTCCACTAGATGACAGCCAGGGAGGAGGGGCCAGACAGTCAGTAAGTGGACAGTCAGTAAGTGGAGGTAAAAGGAGACAGACGTAACGGTACTGACGGGAGAGTGTAGTAGTGACCTGTCAGGCTCAGGCGTGTGGTTGCTGGCGGAGTACTCACGGAACCATAGCGCTGGCGAGGTGCAGAGCCCTAGGTCAGGAAAACGCTCCAGGCAGACCTGATAAAAATCTGCATGGTGAGGGGTCCATCCAGGACCTCATCGACCGTAAGGTCCGGGGCACAGTAACAACGGGAGAACCTGGGAACAAGAACAGAGATCTGACCCAACAGGGTTCAAGTTACTTGCCTTACGGACTAAAGGCCCCTTCACACGCAACGACGTATCTAACAATATATTGCCGGGGTCACGGATTCCGTGACGCATATCCGGCATCGTTAGCGACGTCGTTGCATGTGACACCAACGAGCAACCGTTAACGATGGAAAATACTCACCAAATCATTCATCGTTGACACGTCGTTCATTTTCAAAAAATCGTTCATTGTTGAGGTCGCAGGTTGTTCGTCGTTCCCGAGGCAGCACACATCGCTACGTGTGACACCGCGGGAACGACGAACTACATACAGCTTACCTGCGGCTGCCGGCAATGCGGAAGGAAGGAGGTGGGCGGGATGTTACGGCCGCTCTTCTCCGCCCCTCTGCTTCTATTGGGCGGCTGCTTAGTGACGCTGCAGTGACGCTGCACGAACCGCCCCCTTAGAAAGAAGGCGTTTCGCCGGCCACAGCGACGTCGCTAGGCAGGTGGTCTGAACGATATTGTGCGCCACGGGCAGCGAGTTGCCCGTGACGCACAAACGACGGGTGCGGGTACGCTTGCTAGCAATATTTCTAGCAATATCGCTGTGTGTGACGGGGCCTTAAGACTGAAAGACAACCAGGAGGGGACCCCCAGATGCTCCAAGCCACGGGGACCCACCAACCAGAGACGGGTGCAGGTGAAGTAAACCACCAGGTCATCACACCGGCACTGGAACTAAGGGGACCAGAGGTGAGGACCAGCCTTCGTCAGATTGCCAGCAACATCTCTGTGAGTAAAGAACCAGTTACACTGCAATCCCTTGTGTGGTCTACCTTCTTTCCGTGCCCCAGTATTGTCAACGGACATAAACCACAACCACCATCATCTATCCCCTGGGGCCTGGCCCTACTTGCGGAGGGCCGCAACATCCAGGCTGCCATTAACATCAGCCCCAGCAGTGAGAGACTGTGCAGTGGCGGCTCCATCCATATAGCAGCAACCAGCAAGTGGCGTCACGACAAAAACTTTATTAATAATCCCTGTAAATACTCCCCTTTTAAAAGCGACCACCAGGGTCATGGAACCGGGCACCGGCCATTACACCGGTTACATTCCCCAGCGAAATCAGGCTCGGGAAAGAATACCCCTATAGCCCTGGGGTAGGACAATTGCACAATTCACTCATCATGGCTATTAGTCTCTATGGACACTTTAGACATCTTTTATTGCTACATACTTACATTCTGTAGATTCTATGGTTAAAAAATGTATTACAACCATCACGTTGTTATGATTCTGTAATTAACATGGGAGAGATAGGTAAAACACTGAAAAACTGTTATTGACCCAGCCAATTTCTGTTAAGACCAGAGATTAATGCTCTGCAGTACCTTAGTGGTGACTGCATAGGCTAGAATGGCCCTAATGTGACAAGTAGCAACTGCACAGATGATCTAAAATCATCCAGCAACTGTGGAGTTAAAGCTTCACTAGGAGACAGGAAGTATCTAGCAGTGACCCAGGTGATGCTGGGAAGCAGGGAGTGTGTTTCTGCCTCTGCAAAAGGGAAAGAAGTGTCTGTTTGTCTCTCTGCAAAAAAATGAAGCAGCGCTCCGAAAAGTGTAGTGTATGTATCCCAAGAAAAGAGTCACACTACAGAGATCTGCTAGTTCTTGAAAGACACTGACAGGAGTGGAGAACAGCTCAGGATAGTTCAAAAGCAAACTCTGTGCAGCAGACGTATAGGAGAGAAATTACCAGCACAGGACCAACCGATCCCCATCACCTCACTGCATAAGATACAATGTTCTATACCAAACCGACATAAGAGATGCACAGAGGATACATATAAATATTCACCAAATTTTATTGAATCAAAAATTATTTAAAAAATACAATAGAGAAGAATGTTTTAGTCGGAGAGAATATACAGTTGAAAAAATTCCCTGGGGTAGAACCCATGTAATGATTATCACAATATCAACATGATGTTAGTAAATGCTAACATGTACAATCCTATGAGGAATTTACAGGTACAACATCAATTTAACCTTATGGGAAAATACAGTCTTCTTCACTATGTCATAGATAAATAAATAAAGTGCTACAATTTAAAGAATACTGTATTACACCTAATGGAACCTCACATGAACTGTGCTTATACCAATGGCTAGGGAAACAAGGCTAATCAAATATAGATATTACTGTAGTGCATAATTACTTATCATATATAAATTAGAATCTATCTATCTATGGAGAATAAATTTATATCGCAAAAGTGCAAAGTACATGTATCAACATTAAAATGAACTACTTAATATAGGGTGCAGTTAGAGACCATACAAAGAGTACAAATATGCCCACTATGGTATAACCTTGTATAGTCTATAAGGAAAAGGTATTAAATTCAAAAACATCATTGTGTGTCAGCATAGAAATAGTAGTACATAAAAGGGACCCCAGATGTGCTCCCAACGCACATTTCGCCATCTTTCTCAAGGGAAAGCACAATCTGAGGCTCAGTGTAGCGCTACAATGATGTCACTATGTCGCAACTGCAGGATAAAGCAACTTACAGCAGATGCAGGGCAGACCTGTACTTCTGCTCTCCTCATCAAGGGGCTGATGCTGTTATAAGCCAGTGCTCAATTCACAGTAGAGGGTATAATACTAGGCAAATAGAAAAAAATTCCAGCGTCTTCCAGAAGATAAAATGACAATTCTTTATTAATATAAAAATCTTCTTACCATCAAATAAAATAGTACATGGAGACATGAGGACAGAGGAGCTCTTTCCTACGCGTTTCACCCTGTAGGGGGCTTAATCATGGAAGGGTATAATACTATGTATAAGGGGGTGCTACAGGGGCTATCATGTGTTGGGGGGCCGTTGTGAGGGTATCCTAATAGTTACACTGGAAGGGCATCACACGTGAGAGGAATGAAATATGAGGACATCATACTGTGAATATAGGGGGGACATATTTAGAGTATTATATTGTGGAGCCAGCATCACGACGGAATCATGCAATACTAAGGGGCATGTACAAAAATAATGAGGAGAGATTAGGGGTATGAATTGGCATAAAAAAAATTATTATACTGCGCGATGTGGTGCATGTTCATTCCTTTCCTGTCTTTCAAACTTGTGAGGTATCATAACACTAATCTGCACACTTGGACAATGCATTTAGCATCTAGACCTGGTGATAATTCTATTCTAAAACTATCACACTATGACTACATGTGTCACATCAGGTACGAGAGGGCTCACGAAGAGTGGCCCAACACAGAGGGAACACTAGTGTAGCAATACAACAGAAGGCCTTTGCGCCAGGGAGAGGGGAGCGGGGTCACCTCCTAACTTTCACTTGAGGCTGATGCCTGCTCTCACTAATGTTCCAAGACAGATCCTTCCCCCATTCTGTCATCACAAGCCCAGGCCCTTGCTGACCCTGAACTTATCCTAACTGGCAAAAACCAGTGAGACACTAATGTCGCCACTGCAGTACAAATAGGTGGGAAAATAAAACAACAAAAAGCACTCCTTAGTTTCTTCAGCAGTAAACTTCACAGATAAAACATAAATTACACCACAGCTATGCATCAATGAGCTCCTTCAACATGGACAGCATAGGTATGAGCTATAGCCGGCATAGGGAGGAGTGAGGAGTGGATATTTATAGTAGAAGGGAGTGGCTGCAGCTGAGATTACAACTAACTGTTAGATCGCTGCAGGATGGAAATTGACATTAACCCCTTCAATACCGGATTTAATTAAATACACTCCAACTCAGGGTAAACGATGAGCGTGCAGTAAAGTGGATTTGCGACAATGCGCTGTGACCTTCTGATGCCAGATCTCCCCGAGATCACATCAGCCTTTGACACACTCCTGACACTAACACTAAAAAAAAAAGGAATAACAATTGTTATATCCAGATGATTCTGTCATTTTTGATCCCATTCACTTAAACCAGACCTTGGACTGGTTTGTCACAGTGAGCAAACATTTATCCTGCAGTTGTCAGAGGGTGCAGTCTCCTCCTCAAAAAATAGTATAATAGATTGCATTTAGTTTGTTTCGTAGTTAATAAGTTAGACAGACTGGAGACCGATACTTGTAGGAGGGATGCCGTCACCATTCATATATGTCGCTCTGATACTTTTACAAATCTGCACCAATGTAGATGCAAAACTGTGAGTATTGCGAGAAACGTTTGTTGTATTTCTAAACTTGTTTTCTACTGCACTCTTCAAATTGTTTCGCTCCTTTTTTTCCTTCAATGTTGCAGTGATTTCTAAAATATTGTAGTCCAGTCATAGAATTTTTTAATTAGTAATGTATTTGGTCAGAGGTGTGCTGGATAAGAGGAACCCTTTTTCACTCTAGATCTCAGTCAATACATGATTAGTCCATGTAGGAGAGGAGGATGACGCTCATTGGTTGTATTGGAGTCAAGTAGTCCCATCCCAGCTGTGTATTTTTCCTGATGTTTGTGGGATGTCCTTTTTCTGTTTGATCCTCTCCATATATTTATTGATTTACTCGTTGTCACGCGGTATTCAGGTGCTGACTCATTAGGCGTCACGGCAGCATCATGCTTGTTCACACTGCAGAGTCTGACAGGCAACCTGATGTCTCCTAGTTGTTCAGCCGGAGCTAGGCGTTGGCTGTTTATTGTGCTCTATTCCTTAGTCCTGTAGGAATTTATTCCTGGGGAACTCTACTAGGAGCTCAGTTTGCTAATTGCCAATCAAAGTCATCTAATTCCTATATAAGATCCTGGATCTCTCTACTCAGTGCCGATTATAGCTACAGCTTTTGCTCCAAGCGATACCGGTCTTGTTGGTGAACCTGTTGATGGTGATCTTTGTTGCGATATTGAGTGGTGTGAACGTTCCTTTGTTGTCCGTTTCTTCATTCCCTTTTTATTTACTCCCCTGTATACTTATGGTCTGTCCTGTGTGCTTTAAGTGCAGTGTGTACAAGTTTCCGTTCTCCCTTGCCAGTGTTATTTTGTGGGGTTTTGTTTTAGGGTTTCTCAACTCTCCCCAAGGGTAGGGGAGAGGGGGGGTAAGATCAGGGCTTGGACAGGAGTCAGAGTCACGCTGGGGGCTCAGACCTGGCTACCATCAAGCCTACCTCCGAGATAACGAACAGCACAAGGTCTCAAGTCAGAGGGCCAGTCTAGGGTCCTCTGTCCTGTCATTACAGAATCCCAGATACTTGTATTGCGAATAATATTTCTACCCAGCTACATGCAACGAGTGAAAAATTGTAAACATATTAATAATAAAAAAAATGAAACAGCAATTGAGAAGTGGACTTCTTCCTCCAAGTAATGACCAACAAAGCAAAGGTGTCAGAATTATGTTAAGTTTATACGAAAGTATAAAAAATTGTCAGTTTCATCCAGAAAAGTCAAACAATTTTTTTTTCTTGCTTGTCTTTCATGTGCAGTTACTTTACAGCAGCAGTTATTGATCATTAGTAGGACCATTTACAGTTTCCTATTACAGAATTGCAATCAGTAAAATACGATGCTACACTGTGACTCTGTATGACATACAACTTTTTTTTTTTTGAACCATAAATTTTATTGATTTTTAACAGTAAAAATTGAACATACATGTTATGAGTTATTTTGTCCAGTCGGTTATCCTTAGTAGTAAAGATTATCCATTCCCAGTCATTCGTTGCTAACAATTGAACTGTCAACATATAATATCAAACCCCAATGATTATCGACTTTTTGTTTGCACACCCGAAGACTTTAATGGGTGAGTATGATCCGATTTATGGAAGAAACTAGTGTGTGCTGCAACTTGTTCACACGCAGATTCGGTCAGTATAGAAAGCTCATCTGAACACTGCCCCATTGAATATCATTGGTATGAATGCTGTGCGATTTTTCACTCAGATGGAAAATACGGTCTTATGAACGAACCCCTACCATGCAAAGCGCAGCACGCAACAGCAGGTCTTAAGCAATAGATGTAATTATAGAAAATGAAATGAAAAACAAGTTATTGGACTAAAAATAGAGAGCAACGCAATATCAGAGTAAAGTGGGAAACTGTGCAAAGCCCCACGATCTGAAATTAAATTGGTCTGGAATAATTAGTAATTTTAAATTAAAGATAAAAGGGGAATAGAGGCAGAAAAAAATTAATCGCTAGAATAACACACACTATATCACAAAAGTCAGTACATCCCTGACATTTTTGTAAATATTTTATTATATATTTTCATGGCAAAACACTGAAGATCTGACCCTGTGATACAATGTACAGTGTCAGTGTACAGCTTGTATAACAGTTTAAATTTGGTTTCCTCTAAAGTGTCCTCAACGCACAGCCATTAATGTCTAAACTGATGGCAATAAAAGTGAGAACACCCGAAGTGAAATTGGCCAAATTATGGCCAAAGTGTGAATGTTTTGTGTGGTCATCATTATTCTCAAGCACTGCCTTAACTCTCTTGGGCAAAGAGTTGACTAGAGCTTCACAGAAGCCGCTGAATCCACTTCCCTCATCCATGATGACATCCCCGAGCTGGTGGATGTTCGAGACCTTGCGTTCCTCCACCTTCCGTTTGAGGAGGCCCACACATGCTTAATTGGGTTTAAGTCTGGAGACATGCTGGGCCAGTCCAGCACCTTTACCCTCAGTTTCTTTACCAAGGTAGTGGTGGTCTTGGAGGTGTTTAGGGTCGTTATTATGTTTAAATACAAAAGGAGGAGATCATGCTCTGCTTCAGTATGTCACAATACATGTTGGCATTCATGGTTCCCTCAATGAACTGTAGCTCCCCATAGCCTTCAGCACTGCTGCAGCCCCAAACCATGACACTGCACCACCATGCCAGACGGTAGGCAGGTGTGACGCCCTGGCCGGGCCAGGTAGTCACAGATAAGGCTCCGCATTACACCTGTCCCTCATAGGTAACATACAGCCAAACATTTAAACCCTAGTCACCCCCCTCGGGGCTTGATGGACACACCAGGGGGCGGAACCAGGCGGTTTTAAGACGCCCACCAAGGAGTTCAGAAAGCCTGGTTAGGGAAATTAAACAGTAGAGGGTTTAGGTTGAGAGTTCAAGTTGGAGAGGTGTTTGGGCTGGAGCTGTGTGTAGCTCCAGCAGAGGAGAGAAACCAATTTGAGCAGGTGCCGGGGTAGGAGCCCTGGTACCTTTGTCTAGGAGGCAGATGGCGGTCTCCATCTGCAGGAGCCAGGAAGACGGCTTGGTGGAACCGAAGTGGACCGGGACAGGGTTGTAGCCTGCCGGTGCCGATCCGGGGAACCGACTCGGAAACCGGAGTACATAGGGGGGGTACTCAGACCCTGAAGCTAGGTCCAGAAGTTACTGGGGGCTAGCTAATCAACTGATTGCGGCCAGGACTAGAGGTCCTCTCCCACCCAAAGTACCGACTGAAGGCAACAGCACAACGAGAGGGATAAACGGCCACCGCCACAGGTCAGAGATCCCACGGACCAGCATCTGCGGGCAAAGAGCTCCTTAGGCAACCACATGCCGGGAGCAGACTCCTGAAGTTGCAAGCACAGGCAGTCCACCATCCAACACAGGTGCGGGAGAAAGACAGAGACCACCAGCCGGGTGGGGGACCAGACTGTAGCCGGCTGCGGGCACCGACCACCATCACCTTGGTTTACCAGAGACTCGTGTGTTTACTAATAGTGAGTTCAACAGCACCCTCCGGTTGCCCATCTCCCTGCACCGCCAAACCAAACACCCCCAATGGGTCCCGGGGCCACCATCACTGCCCACGGAGGGGTTAACAACTTGCTGCGCAACATCTTGCCTCATAAATGCAGCGGTGGTGTCCACCTTCATCACATCCCGTGGGTTGCGTCATGAACTTAACACGGCTCCGGCCGTACATCTACGTCCCCAAACCACAACCCCCCTTTTAGTTGAAGTGACCGCGAGACCCCCGGGTCCGGAGACCCTCGAGCTACCCACTGAAGGTTCGGATCTGAGCGGCTCAGCTGCCGAGCATGGGGCGGTACACAGGACACACTTGTCTTTGTCCTCAACACCTGGTTGCTGCCACAGATGCTTGACACCATCAGTACCAAATAAGTTTATCTTGGTTTTATCAGACCACAGGTCATGATTCTAGTAATCCGTGTCTTTAGTTGGTTATCTTCAGCAAACTGTTTGCGGTCTTTGTGCATCATTTTTAGAAGAGGCTTCCCTCTGGGATAACAGCCATACAGACCAATTTGATGCAGTATCCAGCGTACAAGCTACAGCTCCCGGCCACGATGAGGATACCCAACTCATTTCACGTCTCCCTGCTCAAGCCGGTTGTCCTGGGTCCCTTCTCCGCTGCTGCCAGTTCGGCTCCTCCACCTATTGCCGATGACAACATCTATGCGGTAAGGGATATCGTGGCCATGAAGACCGTACGGGGTCGACAGTTCTTCCTGGTGGACTGGGCAGGGTATGGTCCTGAGGATAGGTCCTGGGAGCCCCGGGAGAATGTGGGTACTCCGCTGATCCGTGCCTTCCTGTCCCGGTTGCGGGGAGGGGGGCGTGGGGGGGGGGTACTGTCACGCTCCCCGGGTCCCCTGTGCTGCCCTCCGGCTCACCTGTCACGCTCCCCCGCCTCGCTTCCCGGTTCCTTGGTCCGGTCACCGCCGCTCCCCGCTCTCCAGCACCCTTTGCCGGCGCGTCCCCAGCGTCCTGGTCCCCGCACCCGGCGTCCGTCGGCTTCACAGCCCCAGCCTGGCCCTGCTGCTTCCTCCTCGCAGCTTCCTGCTCTGGCTTCCGGCACTCGGGCCGCGCGCATGCGCATTAGGGCGCGCGCGCGGTCATTGAACCTTTCTTAAAGGGCCAGCGTCCATTAACAGGAAATGATGCAAAACAGGTACAGAGTATAAAGGGGTTTAATGTCCAAGGGGGCGGGGCCTGATCTTCGTGTTTCTTAAGCTAGGAGTCAGGTCTCCTGGTGTCGCTGTGTATATACTCACCTATCTCTCTTATAGAGCCGTGCCTGCCTCGCCATCTGCCATCCTGACAGTCCGTACCATCTCGGATCCCTGCGGTGACCCGTCATCTCGCTCCAAAGGTTCCGGACCCCGCCTGACATCTTCTCGGCTTCCGATCCTGAGCTGCGTCACCCGGACTACCACCAGTGACTCCGTGGTCCCAGGGACTTCTCCGTTATACTCGTGTGCACGGACTGTTCTGCTGCCTATAGTGCTCCAGCTACCGGACTCCTTACCACCATCTAGGAGTTCGGCCCAGTGGATCCACCTCCTGGGTCTGCCCGTCCACCTGGCCCTGACAGTACATGAGCTGTTAAAATGTATGGGCCAGATGTACCATAGATCTCCCTGAGAATTTGACATTTATTAACTGAAAGTGTGCATTACCAATGTGAGACATGTAATGACTGACAGTCTGCCTTAAAATTACACACTGCTCTGGAGTGACCTGCATGCCCATATAGACTCCTTAGGAGGGTTGATACTACTGATAAATTCACTTTAAAAAGATCAGCTCACTTTAGAATTAGACAATTTATCCACATAGTCATTTACAAACAACTCTACATTGGGCTCAGCATCAAAATGGTGTTTTTAGAATGTAGCAAGAATACAAAAACTTTTCTTTTTTTCCCATAGGATCCAAGAAAAAACAGGATTGGCCAAATTCTGAACGTCAGTCTCACCCAGGGAATAGCTGATCTATCTTTTTCTCTTTCCCCTGAGCCCCTACTTGGAGAATATTCCATCCGGGTAAAACACAAAGTCCATACCTTCCATGTGGAAGAATATGGTGAGGACTCAGAAACTTCATAAAGTCTGCAGCATTGCGGTGATATAAAATATTTATCAAATTGCCTTTAATGTATTTTCTGTCTTTCCGAAATAGTATTACCAAAGTTTGAAGTCATCCTTGAGCTCCCTAACAGTATACTGAAAAGCATGCAAACTTTTCCAGTAAAGACGTGTGGCAGGTAAGAGCACTACCCTATGAAACATATGTGACGCCCTGGCCTATCAGGTCGTCACAAGGTTTCGTGCAACCTGCCCTTCTGCACAGTATCCAAATCCTCCTTGGTTATGGATCCTTGGCCTTCGGTGTTGCTAAGAGCAGAGCCAGTCAAAACCCTAGCAACACTCTGCATCACACCCACCAGACACACCATAGGGGAACCTGAAGGGAATAGGGCCACCCATTTGGGGGGTTGGTAGGGAAGGAGTCAGAAGTGTGGAGCAGTGAAGTTGAGGAGAGAGGAGGTGAGGACCAGGGCTCCCTGTAGAATACTAGGTGGCAGACTTTGGTCTGGGCCTGGTAGGAGCTGGAACCCCGGTCGCAGGGGATCGTGTCAAGGGGCCTCGGATCTGCCGAGGAAGGCAGCTGGCGGCCTTGAGCCATCTCCTGGAAGGGGCAAGGGCACGACGAGGAAGTAGCTTCATGCGTCCTGGTAATTTACCTGACGAGAGTGAAGTCTTCAAGATTCATCCTCCACCCGCTCCAAAATCGGGGTTACTAGCGTAACGAGGGGGATAGGACTTTCCCAAATCATAGTCCAGAAAATCCCAAGCGTGAACCCTGAGAGCAAGCTCACTCCGTTAGCCATACGGGTGAGCGGAACCCGACTAGTTCCACACTACAGGGTCCAAGTAGTGAAGAAAGTGCCACGGAAAAGGTCACAGGCTAACAAGCAACACCAAGAGCATGATCCACGCGTGCTCCCTCCCTGCTGCAGCGGTGCTCAGAATTCTGGTTTACAAAGTGTCGGTGTCAGTGTTCTTGGACTGAGTGAGTACGCAGAAAAACCCCTTTTCCTCCCCAACGGCACCCTTTCACTACCATCACCGGGGCCCCGGGGCAAACCCCCTACCCACGGAGGGGTTAAACACCTTGCTGCCATACCACCGCCACTGGGCGCTCCCAACAGCAGCGGTGGTACTCCATCTTACAACGCACCGTGAGTGGCATTAAAAAACTTCTAATCCCCCTGTACATATCCCCCCTTTTAAATTCGAGTGTCCGCACGACCCCCCTCCCGGGTCCGGAGATTCCTTGAGCCACCGAGGTTCCTGATCCAAGCGGCTCGGCCGCTGACACAGGGGCGGTACACATACATCATCAAAATCATTCCTGAATCATAACATTTTGTTTTTGCTCTAGAGGTGAGCAAGCCCGAACAGTAAATTTGATAAGAAATTCAGTACCCACTGTGGACCCAGTTCTGAGAAAGTTCTCACAATGCAGCTCCATAGAAATCGATGGACGTAGTAGGATATTACTCTTTGGATTACATCGGACCTTACAGGATATATTTTATTAATAAATTGATGAATGAGAGAGTGTTGGGGAGTGTTTATTTTTCAATTGGATTATGTCAGAACATCCAGGATTTCTTTTTACTAATAAATTGGTGAACAATGGCATGTGGGGAAATTTTTATTTGAATAAACTTTTTTTTTCCTATGTTTTTTTTAAACTCTATATTTAGTAATGGGAGTGTCTGGTAGATGCCATTATTAACTTATGGGCTTGATGCCAGCTATCAATTCACAGTTGTCATCAACCCCAAAAGTATTACCCCAATTGCCTCCACGCTAGGGCATTTGTGAAGAGGCAGGCAAAGCACCGGAATTGGCACATGTAATATGGAGGCGCCACTTTTGTTGTGGCTGCTGGCTGCAATTTTCAGGCTAGGAAGGGCCAAATAACCATGGCCCTTTCCACTCTGATAATACGAGCCCGCAGCTGTCAGCTTTACTTTGGTTTATGATTAAAAATAGGACGGAGCCCATGCAGTTTTGTTAAAATAATTTATTTAAATAATTAAAGAAAAAAACGGCCTTGGATCCCTTCTATTTTCTATCGCCTGCCAATGTAAAGCTGACAGCTGAGCATTGCAGCCTGCAGCTGCTGCTTTACACGTGCTAGTTATGGAAATAGGCGGGACAGCATCTCTTATTTTTTTTCTATTTATTCCTCATATACATTTGTTTGCAGGGAAATTGCCACCGTTTTGTTTTCTTTTGCAGCCTCCTAGCCTTTACCACACCCATTTAACAGCACACCAATTCGAGTCTCCATTGACTTATATGGGGTTCGGCATCCTGAGTCACATTCGTGTCAAGTATCGGTTCAGAACCAAAGTTTGATTTAAAGTCCAGCCAAACCTGAACATCCACGGGTCCACTCATCTCCATTTATCACCAATCCCGACAAATGTGGCAATAGTTGGGCTGTGTAACCCATACACACTTCAACCACAATGCATTTGGTACACTGGGCAGTCCCTGCAATATGCAATATACTGTAATTACTGATCCAACACAATAAACATCTATTTGTTTATTTTATGACTATGCAAAGACATTTGGCTAAAAATCTTGACAAAGTAATTTTCACATTTTTTCTTTTCTTCTTATTTCATCTTCCAGGTACACATACGGGAAACCTGTTCAGGGCACTTATAAGGGAAGCTTGTGTCAAAAAGTTCACAGCTTTCCCTACCTGTTTCCATCTCCAAGTGTTAGGTCCCCGGGCAACTGTATTAACTTTGAAGGAAAGGTGAGATATATAGTATTCGGTAAAGTAAATTCAACCCATTTATTTATGTTATAAATTGTATTAATATAGAGTCCCTAAATAAAAAAAACACAACTTTTAAAAGGCATTAAATTAATCCTTTTATTGTATTTTGTTTTCTTTGTAAGACATTGTATACCATTCATTTGCATGCAGTTAAAGGGAACCTGTCACCAGTTTTTTGGCCTATAAGCTGCGGCCACCACCACTGGGCTCTTATATACAGTATTCTAACATGCTGTATATAAGAGCCAAGGCCGCTGCGACTACATAAAAAACACTTTATAATACTCACCTAGAAGGTCGCTCCGGTGCACAACAGTCGGATGGGTGTCTTCGTTCTCCAGGATCGGCGCCTCCCCTTTCGGCTATCTTGGTCTTCCTTATTCTGAAGCCGCGGTGCATGATGCGTCTACGTCATACACACGCGCCGGCATTGAGGTCCTACGCAGGCGCACTTTGATCTGCCCTCCTTTTTCCTTTGGAATGGCAATTATCTGGCAGACTTTGGGGCTCTCCAGGGTAGGGTCTTCTGAGAGTCGATGTTAGGGAAAGGTTTTTCCGGTAAGTGGTGTCCCCGAGCTGGTGTCCCTGATTAGTCTTGCGGCTGGGGGCAATACCGGATGGTTTACAAATGTTATGGGAATGTCCGCCAGATTGTTTGGAGCTCCAAGAACCCTCCTCGCTTAAAGAAAAGTATTTACTGTTTGCTTGTATAATAAAGGCCGATTTGGCCAATTTATCCAAGCAGGTGTCATGTGTTTATTAGAGGGGAATTCTTGGGGAAAGGAAAAAGGTATGGTGGTGAGGGAGGAGTTTTGGTTAAAGACGGGGAGGAAGCATCTACAATAGTGCAGTCAAGCTTGTACCACTATATTATTAAAGGATTCTTTATTAATCATCATCTTTCTTTATGGCTTTGTTATACCAATAGTTTGTCCTCTAATTTATTAAAATCCTTTTTTTTCTGTTCAGTTGGATAAGCTGGGCTGCTCCTCTAACACTATGAGATCTTCCAGTTTTCAAGTATCAAGTGACATGTATACGAGTGCGCCAATAAAACTTGAAGGAACGGTCACTGTCACAGAGGAAGGGACCGGTAAGGAGTCAAACCTCATAGTTTAAGCTATTAACCTACCTGGCACCTGAGTATAATGAGTGTTACTACCAGGTCTAACAACCGGGCAGCAAAGAATTAGGTCATTTACAGTTGATTTCCTCAATTTCTACACCTTTCACAACTTTTTCTATGGTCAGTAGGTTCGCAGTTGAGTGCCAGGTCAGCAGTATTGTTATCACACATGAAATGGCCATCAAAAGCCAAATCTCTTTACGCCAAAACGAAAAAATATGTTTTATTAGTCCAAAATACAGCAACCTTTGGCTTTTTTTAATGTAGAAAAAGTCTCCGAATTGTGAGTTTTCTCTTTGGTCATTTTATTTCAGAAATACAATATTTTAGGAACTTGGATTTTTGGTCCATATTGAAAACTATGCAACTAAATGCAATTGTTTATTTATTTTTTTTTGTCCCACATGAACTTTATATACTTACAGTATTTTCAATCCTATGTTTGCCCAGACTGATTGTCATATATGATGTACATGTGTTTGTAGCCCATATTGTTTCATACTTCTCCGTATTAGAGACCTGAAGTTGCTCCTTTTGCTGCTGAATGTTGCCTCTTGAGTCCATGATATTATGGAAATATTATCCTTTAGAAACTGTTCAATACGCTATAGACGAATATGAATGTACTGTATTGTCTATAGACATCTGCATTATGAATGCTCTATAATGACTGCATGTATACCAAGAGTTTGTACAAAGAGTAGAGATGAGCGAACCTGAGGTTCGGTTTTCGAACCAAACATCAACTTATATAATCAAGGTTCAGAGTTCGGGTGCCTTACCTGCAAACTCAACCTGCAAAGGTCTGGGATGTTGGGGTGGCCTGCACGGTTTTGTGCCCTTAGGTGTACACCAATAGAAGGGGAATAGGAGGTGGAGGTTGGGAATTATTGTCGTGACGCCACCTGCGGTATGCGGCCAGGGAATTGGCTGCTGCTGCTGTCGCTGTCCTTCGGGGCAGATGGTAGTAGCAGCAAAGATGGTTTTGCTCTCCACAGGTGGAGCGGGCTCCGGGGAGATGATTGAGGTAGTAGTGGTGCGCTGGAGTGCAGGACTGACAGTCCTGTCAGACAGTAACCAGATGACACAGATCTGTAGTTTCCTTTTACCTTTACTGTTAACAGGTTGTAGTCCCGAGGTTACTGTGGTCCGTTCAGCCTGGTAGCAGGGAGGAATGTCTCTCTGTCAGGTACGTTGGAGGCCTTCCTTTATGCGCTTTGGATGACAGATCCCTGTGGCTTGAATGTCCTTGGGGACCCTGGTTCTTGGTTGTTTAGTGCTATGTCCCTCTCTGACGGGCAGCGCGAGCCGGGTATGGGACCCACGCGTTCCTCTGCGGCCCCGGGCTCTATTTTGCTACTTCGCCTTAGGGCATTGTTGGGGGGGCAGAAAAGATGTAATCTCTTGCCCTCCGGGTTTTACTACTGAGCCTTTAGTACCCAGTAATTTAGGACTCCATGTCCTGTGCAATGCGCTCGGTCCTGGAAAGCTGGCTGACAGCTTTCTAACAGCGATCCCTTTCCTCTCCTCCAAGGTTCTGAGGTTTCACTTTCTGTTTTTCTGACTAACCCATTCCCATCCCAGAATGCACAGGGGAGGCTCGTCCCAACCAAGACTTGAGCTCCCCCTTCTGGTCTGAGTCAGGAAGTGCTGTGTAGAGTTGAGCGCGGTTCGCGGTTCGAGGTTCTCCAGTTCTAGGTTCGAGTGATTTTGGGGCCTGTTCTAGATCGAACTAGAACTCGAGCTTTTTGCAAAAGCTCGATAGTTCTAGAAACGTTCGAGAACGGTTCTAGAAGCAAAAAAACAGCTAATTCCTAGCTTGGTTTCCGCTGTAATAGTGTAAGTCACTCTGTGAATCACACTATTATGACATTTCAGTGTATAGTGTGCGTGAACAGCGCCTTCAGATCACTGCTGTTTCTATAATGGCGATCGCCATTTTTTTTTTTTTCCTTGTCTTCCTTCCCTAAGCGCGCGCGTGTAGTGGGGCGGGCCAGCATGTCAGCCAATCCCAGACACACACACAGCTAAGTGAACCTTTAGCCAGAGAAGCAACGGCATGTGTGATAGGATGTCCATGTCACATGTCCCTGCATTATAAAACCGGACATTTTCCTCCAGGACGCCATTATCTCTTCTGCGTCTTTGGTGTCAGACATCACTGTCACAGCTCCGTCCTTTGTCCTATCGCTGATACAGCTGTATGCGCTCCATACACAGCGCTGGACAGCTTAGGGAGAGGACTTTCTAGCAGTCCTTTTAAGGGCTCAAACCGGCAGGGTCAGAGCCATAGGTGACAGGTCCTGAAAACAGCGACAGCGTCTGTGTAGCCAAGGTAAGGGATTTCCTCCCTGCATTTCCCTATTAGGAGGGAATAGAAAGGCAGGCTTCCATTCCTCTACCCAGAGCCCCACAATCCTGGCACTGTACCCTCCTGTCCTCTGCACACTCCAACTCATTATAACTAAGCCATTATGCTAGCAAACACTCAGTGTACCTAGTGGCATCCTAAACGTGGCTATTGGACATTTGTCTAGTCACACTAGTGCAAAGACATTTGCAGCACGTCTGCCTGCATTGCACACTCCAACTCATTATAACTAAGCCATTATACTAGCAAACACTCAGTGTACCTAGTGGCATCCTAAACGTGGCTATTGGACTTTGCTATAGTCACACTAGTGCAAAGACATTTGCAGCACCTCTACCTGCATTGCACACTCCAACTCATTATAACTAAGCCATTATACTAGCACACACTCAGTGTACCTAGTGGCATCCTAAACGTGGCTATTGGACATTTGTCTAGTCACACTAGTGCAAAGACATTTGCAGCACGTCTGCCTGCATTGCACACTCCAACTCATTATAACTAAGCCATTATACTAGCAAACACTCAGTGTACCTAGTGGCATCCTAAACGTGGCTATTGGACATTTGTCTAGTCACACTAGTGCAAAGACATTTGCAGCACGTCTGCCTGCATTGCACACTCCAACTCATTATAACTAAGCCATTATACTAGCAAACACTCAGTGTACCTAGTGGCATCCTAAACGTGGCTATTGGACATTTGTCTAGTCACACTAGTGCAAAGACATTTGCAGCACGTCTGCCTGCATTGCACACTCCAACTCATTCTAACTAAGCCATT
Source organism: Anomaloglossus baeobatrachus (assembly GCF_048569485.1). Taxonomy (NCBI): domain Eukaryota; kingdom Metazoa; phylum Chordata; class Amphibia; order Anura; family Aromobatidae; genus Anomaloglossus; species Anomaloglossus baeobatrachus. Next base: position 55,148,703 of record NC_134357.1, on the reverse strand, counting down.
ATACTAGCAAACACTCAGTGTACCTAGTGGCATCCTAAACGTGGCTATTGGACATTTGTCTAGTCACACTAGTGCAAAGACATTTGCAGCACGTCTGCCTGCATTGCACACTCCAACTCATTATAACTAAGCCATTATACTAGCAAACACTCAGTGTACCTAGTGGCATCCTAAACGTGGCTATTGGACTTTGCTATAGTCACACTAGTGCAAAGACATTTGCAGCACCTCTACCTGCATTGCACACTCCAACTCATTATAACTAAGCCATTATACTAGCAAACACTCAGTGTACCTAGTGGCATCCTAAACGTGGCTATTGGACATTTGTCTAGTCACACTAGTGCAAAGACATTTGCAGCACGTCTGCCTGCATTGCACACTCCAACTCATTATAACTAAGCCATTATACTAGCAAACACTCAGTGTACCTAGTGGCATCCTAAACGTGGCTATTGGACATTTGTCTAGTCACACTAGTGCAAAGATATTTGCAGCACGTCTGCCTGCATTGCACACTCCAACTCATTATAACTAAGCCATTATACTAGCAATTTTTGCTGCCAGTTTAAGGGCCGTAGTTGCATTGTCAGGGATATTTATTCTTTATTATTCTGCTGTTAATAAAGCTAGACCACCACTGCAATCTACACCACCTCTCAATTTTTACTACCACATTGTCAGTCCACAATCTTGTCGCAATCAACATGAGTGGCAAAATGACAGATGCTGGTGGAAAGGGGAAGAGGCGTGGTGGAAAAGGCAAAAAAGGTTTTGTCCGTGGGGAAGGTGGCAAAGCTCCATTATCATCTGCTGAAGATAGACCATCTACCAGCAAAAGTAAGATGTCTACTACTTACCGTGGACAATCCGATGTGCTCCCTTTTTTACGGACACGAACAACAGGAACAAAGGTAGATGATGGGCAAAAAAGGAAAATGCTTGAATGGATCTCAAGTGGTCCAACAAGTGCCCTCTCAGCCACTTCTAGTACCGCATCCAAAAAACACCAGTCCTCTGAGTTGTCATCCCAATCAAACTTGATTTCTCCCAGCTCTGAAGCCTCCATCAGCCCTGCACAGTATGGTGGAACTGAGATGGCTGAGTCTGCAGAGCTGTTCAGTCACACTATAGCCTGGGAATCAGAGGTCTGCTCCCAAGCTACAGTGAGTACAGAACAGGAAATGGTCTGCAGTGATGCCCAGAACCTTTGTGACTCTGATTCAGGCCGTGAGGACCAAGTTTCGGAGCATAATGTTGACCCTTTGTCACAAACTGTAACACCTGTGGTTATAGACAATGAGGAACATACTGATGAAGATGAGACTCAGATACCCGATTGGGATGACAACTTAAATATTCGGTCAGGGCAAGAAGAGGCTCGGTCTGAGGGGGAGGGGAGTGCAAACACAACAATTGATGATGAAGTTCTAGATCCCACCTACTGTCAACCCACAGTCAGGCACTCGAGGAGGTCAACAGAGGTGGTGGAGGAGGATGCAACTGATGACGAAGTTACCTTGCGCCTTCCTGGACAGAGTCGGAGTACTGGTAGCACGTCTACAACTGCATCCTCAGCCACCACTCTGCCTCTGAGCATTATTCGGGGTGGATCAACAGGTCGCATGGCCTCTAAGCCTTGCCTAGCCTGGTCCTTTTTTGACATAGAAAAAGATCGCCCAAATTATGTGATCTGTAAAATTTGTCATGGTTCTCTTAGTAGAGGTCAAAACCTCAGCAGTTTGACAACTTCTTCCATGAATCGTCACATGAATAAATATCATATGGCCCGGTGGGAAGCTCACCGTGCTGCAATGCGGCCTAGCGGAGCGAACCATCCACCACCTGCCCCTTCCAGTGCATCCGCGTGCTCGTCATCTTCTAGGACTGTGGGGACAGCTGTCACACCTGTTTTTCCACCCACAACTTCCACCACTGTAACCGCAACAGGCAGTTTGCTTGGTAGGTCGTCAGTTGTTTTGGAAGGGGAAACAAGTGAGTGTGTACAGCTCTCTCAGACATCGATAGCACCAACTTTGGATGAAGGCAACATCATGTCTCCGCCTGCACTTTCCTCACAAACCTGCATTTTTCCAGGGACACTCTACTCAACACCGTCTACACACAGCAGCCAGATCTCTGTCCCTCAGATGTGGACAAATAAAAGGCCATTTCCTGCGACCCATGACAAAGCTAAGAGGTTGACTCTATCCCTCTGTAAGCTGTTGGCTACAGAAATGCTGCCTTTCCGCCTAGTGGACACACAGGATTTTAGAGACCTTATGTCTGTCGCTGTGCCCCAGTACCAGATGCCTAGTCGCCACTACTTCTCTAAGAAAAGTGTGCCCGCGCTACACCAGCATGTCGCACACAACATCACCGCTTCCTTGAGAAACTCTGTGTGTCAACGGGTGCATTTCACCACCGATACTTGGACCAGTAAGCATGGACAGGGACGTTACATGTCGCTGACTGGGCACTGGGTAACTATGGTGATAGATGGTGAAGGGTCTGCTGCACAAGTCTTGCCGTCCCCACGACTTGTGTGTCAATCCTCTGTCTGTCCAAGTTCCGCCACTGCTTCTGCATCCTCCACCTCCTCTGGGTCCTCCACCTCCGCCCCAAGCCTGCCTGGTCAGGCCACCAGCGTTCTCACTGCGTAGAAGGAATCACGCACCCCTCATTACTATGCTGGCAGCAGAGCGCAACGGCACCAGGCGGTCTTTAGCTTGACATGTCTTGGGAATAAGAGTCACACAGCTGAGGAGTTGTGGTCAGCTCTGCAGTCCGAGTTTAATAAATGGTTGTCTCCACTCAACCTGCAGCCTGGTAAGGCCGTGTGCGACAATGCTGCAAACCTGGGTGCGGCCCTTCACCTGGGCAAGGTGACACACGTACCTTGTATGGCTCACGTGTTGAACCTTGTCGTGCAGCAATTTTTAACACAGTATCCCGGCCTAGATGGCCTTCTGAACAGGGCACGAAAACTGTCTGCTCACTTCCGCCGTTCAAGCGCCGGCCTGCCGGTTCATCGCCTGAAATGCGATGTGGCGACACGCTGGAATTCAACTCTCCACATGTTACAGCGACTGTGGCAGCACCGCCGTGCCCTGGTGCAATACGTCATGACGTATAGCCTGGGCCAACGAGATGCAGAGGTGGGGCAGATCACCCTGATGGAGTGGTCTCAGATCAAGGACCTATGCACCCTTCTGCACAGTTTCGACATGGCGACGAATATGTTTAGCACTGACAATCCCATTATCAGCATGACAATTCCAGTCATTTACATGCTGGAGCACACGCTAAACACTATTCGGAGTCAGGGGGTGGGACAACAGGAAGGGGATGAACTACAGGAGGATTCATATGCGCAAGACACAACAACATCACCAAGGTCCAGACGTTCATCATCACCAAGGCGCCAGGCATGGGAGCATGGGGGACAGGGATCAACAAGGGCGCATGGTAGCAGGCGAGATGTTGAGGAAGGTGCAGGAGGACATGAAGAAATGGAGGACGAACTGTCCATGGACATGGAAGACTCAGCAGATGAGGGAGACCTTGGTCAAATTTCAGTTGTAAGAGGTTGGGGGGAGATGTCAGAGGAAGAAAGAACGGTTAGCACCTCTATGCCACAAACACAGCGTGGACTTGGTCCGCATGGCTGCGCAAGAAACATGAGTGCCTTCTTGTTGCACTACCTCCAACATGACCCTCGTATTGTCAAAATTAGAAGTGATGATGACTACTGGCTTGCCACACTATTAGATCCCCGGTACAAGTCCAAATTTTGTGACATAATTCCAGCCATAGAAAGGGACGCACGTATGCAGGAGTATCAGCAGAAGCTGTTACTCGATCTTAGATCCGCTTTTCCACCAAACAACCGTGCAGGTGCAGGGAGGGAATCTCCCAGTTGTAACTTGACAAACATGGGACGGTCTCGTCATCTTCAACAGTCTACACGTACCAGTAGGACCGTATCTGGTGCTGGTAACAGCAATTTTATGGAATCTTTTCATAATTTTTTTAGACCCTCCTTTGCAAGGCCACCAGAGACAACAAGTCTGACACATAGTCAACGCCTGGAGAGGATGATACAGGAGTATCTACAAATGAACATCGATGCCATGACTTTGCAAATGGAGCCTTGCTCATTTTGGGCTTCAAATCTAGAAAAATGGCCAGAGCTATCCAGTTACGCCTTGGAGATTTTGTCGTGTCCAGCTGCCAGCGTTGTCTCTGAACGTGTCTTCAGTGCTGCTGGGTGTGTGCTGACAGATAAGCGCACGCGTCTGTCCAGTGACAATGTGGACAGACTGACGTTCATCAAAATGAACAAGTCATGGATCCAGAAGGAATTTACAACCCCTGTGTCATCCTGGGGAGAGTAAATGCTTGTGGATTTGGAATGTGCTTGATGCAAATCTAGCTGTGAAGTGTACAACTAGGGCACAAGTGCTGCCACTGAAGGGGTGGGTGTGTGTGGGGCACAATTTTTGGAAAAAAGGAAGACTCCGCTTGGAGTAACCCTTGCTTGCTGTGTTTTTAAAAGAAGCCAAGATGAACAGAGCTGGGATCAGGAAAGACTTTGCTACCTACCCCGGTGTCATCCTGGGGACGGTTAATTAGGCCGTATTTTTGAATGTGCTTGATGCAAATCTAGCTGTGAAGTGCACAACTAGGGCACAAGTGCTGCCACTGAAGGGGTGGGTGTGTGTGGGGCACAATTTTTGGAAAAAAGGGAGACTCCGCTTGGAGCAACCCTTGCTTGCTGTGTTTTTAAAAGAAGCCAAGATGAACAGAGCTGGGATCAGGAAAGACTTTGCTACCTACCCCGGTGTCATCCTGGGGACGGTTAATTATGGCGTATTTTTGAATGTGCTTGATGCAAATCAAAACATCCTGTTTGCAACTAGGGCCCAAGTGCTGCCACTGATGGGGTGGGTGTCTGTGTGGCCCAATTTTTTGAAAAAAGGGAGACTCCGCTTGGAGTAACCCTTGCTTACATTGTTTTTAAAAGAAGCCAAGATGAACAAAGCTGGGATCAGGAAAGACTTTGCTACCTACCCCGGAGTCATCCTGGGGACGGTTAATTATGGCGTATTTTTGAATGTGCTTGATGCAAATCTAGCTGTGAAGTGTACAACTAGGGCACAACTGCTGCCACTGAAGGGGTGGGTGTGTGTGGGGCACAATTTTTGGAAAAAAGGGAGACTCCGCTTGGAGTAACCCTTGCTTACATTGTTTTTAAAAGAAGCCAAGATGAACAGAGCTGGGATCAGGAAAGACTTTGCTACCTACCCCGGAGTCATCCTGGGGACGGTTAAGTATGGCGTATTTTTGAATGTGCTTGATGCAAATCTAGCTGTGAAGTGTACAACTAGGGAACAAGTGCTGCAACTGAATGGGTGGGTGTGTGTGGGGCCCAATTTTTGGAAAAAAGGGAGACTCCGCTTGGAGTCACCTTGCGGTGTTTTACATGACTTTAGAAGGGCGTGCCATGCCTATATCTGTGTCTCCTCCTCTTTTTCCTTGTCCAGCTCTTTTGTTTTTGCATAAGTATATGTCCTTGTCACTTTCCCATGTGTTTGTGTTGTGTTGTGAGTTGTTTGTGACCTTTTGGACACCTTTGAGGGTGTTTTCTAGGTGTTTTTATGTGTTTGTGATTGCCTGCCATTGTTTCCTATGCAGTTCGAGTTCGGTTCGTCGACGAGCCGAACTCGAACGGGACCTCCGTTCGGCGAACTGACCTCGAGCCGAACCGGGACCGGTTCGCTCATCTCTAGTGCTGTGTGCAATGGTACTACACTTTGAGATCTTCCCCACTGCTTCCAGGCATAGCACTGTCCTCTAGGTGAAGAGAACAATGCCACTGTGGCTCCCATGACCACTGGGGTGCCACACACACTGGGGGTAACATCAGCGTGATCACATGTAGTGTGCAACCCAAAACGTTTTTGAGAAAGCCTGCCCATCCTTCCCCGGAAGTGATCTGCTTTTGGCTGGCTGTATGTGAGCGGAGACCCGAACTACCAATCAGTTACTTGCTCCGGGGTTTAGGTAAAGGTAAAATCAGTGGAGGCTTGGCTCATTTGCTGCCGGCGAACTGAACCTCCACAGAACCGATCCTCTCTAACAAAGAGGAAGTGTATTATTATACAACCTAAACTCCTACGTTATAAAATTACCAAGGCGTTGCAAAATAATAAACCTGCTTTTATAAATAACTGAAATAAAAAAATAAGAAAATGAAGTGATTAAAGGGATTATACTGTACTAATTTTCTTAAAGCACCACTCCAGCATTTTTTTTATTACACCGTTAGTGTGGTGCTTTAAATGTAAGTTCTCTGCCCCCTGTCTGATACTGACCTTCCGGCGGCATCGCCTTTTTCCAGCATCGCTCCAGTCGGTGTCAGAAGATTTGTGACCTACTGGCAACGCCAGTGTTTCATAGGGCACGCTAGAGGTCACAAATCAATGCAAGCCGTGTTCGGGTCTTGTTCTGGCTCACATCGATTTGCATTGGGAGCTTGTGATATAACTTCTGACTTCCAGCCAGTCAGACGTTACGCGTAGAAGAAGGCGAAGCGGGACCGGAGCACTGACAATAACATATAAAGGTGCTGGAGATGAGCATATAACAAGGAGCATGGGGTGTAGATGTAAAGCACCACTCCATCGGTGCAAAAAATCTCAGCTGGAGTGGTGCTTTAAAGGCTGCTTTACACGCTACGACATTGCTAAAGCGATGTCATTGGGGTCACGGAATTTGTGACGCACATCCGGCCGCGTTAGCGATGTTGTTGCGTGAGACACCTATGAGCGATTTTGAATTGTCGCAAAAACGTTCAAAATCGCTAATCGGTGATATGCCCCCCTATTCCCAATTATCGTTGCTGCTGCAGGTACGATGTTGTTCGTCGTTCCTGCGGCAGCACACATCGCTATGTGTGACACCGCAGGAACGGGGAACCTCACCTTACCTGCGGCTGCCGGCAATGAGGAAGGAAGGAGGTGGGCGGGATGTTACGTCCCGCTCATCTCCGCCCCTCCGCTTCTATTGGGCAGCTGGTTAGTGACGTCGCTGTGAAGCTGAATGAACCGCCCCCTTAGAAAGGAGGCTGTTCGCCGGTCACAGCGACGTCGCTAAGCAGGTAAGTAGTGTGACGGATCCGCGCGATTTTGTGCGTCACGGGCAGCGATTTGCCCGTGACAAACAAACTATGGGGGCGGGTACGCACGCTAGCGATCTCACTAGCGAGATCACAGCGTTTAAAGCGGCCTTAAGGGGCTAAGAACAAATAGGCAGGTAGCTGATAACCGCCTCTGATCTCTATGGGTCAGAGCAGTCATGGACCACACCTGCCAGTGATTCTTTGGTTTACATTGACTTCATGTCGACAGAGCAGCTTCTTCTCTTTTTCTCTCTCTGTGGATAGGGAGTCACTACTGACATAATGCTGATTGACACCCGGCTCCTCACTGCCTAACTGCGGGGAGCCGGCTATCAATCTGCATTGTGTCGACAGTGATGCCCCATGAACAGAGCAGAGGAAAAGAGAAGAAGCTGCTCTGTTGATGGGAGGTCAAATGAAAATTCACCAGCAGGAGTGGTGTCAACTCTGAATTGGCAGAGATTGGCACTCGGCAGAACTGGCAGGTAGTTAGCAGCAACGGGAATAAGAAATGTGATTCATCTGCTCCTCCTTTAAGTACAACCACTAATTTTTGTGTTTTCTTGTTTTTTATTTGTTTTTGAATGAACATCCTCCTAAAGGAATTTCACTTTCTACAACAAGTGAAACCAGCATCGTTGTCAGTAACAGTGTATCATTTTTGGATCCGAAGACTAATTACAAGCCTGGCATGCCCTACTCTGTAACAGTAAGTAGTAAAATGCCAAACAATTGTCCTAAGTAACAAGAAATCCGTAATTCCAATTTAGATAAACTAAAAAAACACAAAAAAAATGTGCAAAACCTGATTTGTAGATGTATTTGTCAGCATACGGTAAATATTAGGCATGAACGAACCGGAATGGTAAAGTTCATGGTTCGTACCGGACACCAGATATCCAGGGATTGAAGAAAAACCCAAACTTTTAAAAAAAAATCAGTGTCCAAGTTTGGATCCTAACGGAAAACAGTAGAGAGGGGTTTCACACCGCGCCAATGACCGACAACTCCTGAAATTTCAGATCAATGCTTCTTTATTTCACGCACAGGTCAAGTCAACGCGTTTCAAGAGTCTTAGCTCTCTTCATCAGGACAAGCTGGCAAAGAACATCAAATCTGCTGTAAGGCAACCTATACAGCAATATATACCTTAGAGGTGGAGTCCTGATCCACCCCTTTTGAAAAAAATCGGCGGGAATCCATACATTTAAAAAACAACAAGACAATGTAAATCATAAAATTGTCAAAAATATTCCTTTGTGAGAATATATTCATAGTTTCAAGATAATTGGTAAATCTGAATAAAAATAATATTGAACGAAAAATAAAAGATATATACATCTTTTATTTTTCGTTCAATATTATTTTTATTCAGATTTACCAATTATCTTGAAACTATGAATATATTCTCACAAAGGAATATTTTTGACAATTTTATGATTATGTTTTCCGTTATCTGCCAACCGGGGACTGCTGCCGTGACCTGGAGTTACATGCTTGCATAGGAGTTGTGACTTTCACAACCTGATCTGGTGAGTAGGATTACTTATCTTAAGACCCCTTATATACCGGGGTAAGACCCTATTGCGCTTCTTTTTCCACAGAAATTATTTTGACAAGTTTGGATCCTAACACAGTTTGTTGAAAGGCTGCAAAGTAGCCAAGGAGATAGACCATTTTACAGCACAGAAGTTCTGGTCTCTGGTTTGAGGTCCGGCGTCAAGTTCGGGTCCTGAACTGAATGTTTAACTAAATTACAGCAGAACCCAGTGAACCCGAACTTCTACAAGTCCGCTCATCCCTAGCAAGTATCACCTGCCGAAATGTATTATCATAGGGAATCTGTCAGCAGGTTTTTGCTACTTCATCCGAGAACAGCATGATGTAGGCAAGGAGATTTTGATTCCAATGGTGTATCACTTAGATTACTGGGTGCTTGCTAATTAGATTGCGCTGTCAAAATGTGAGTCATGCTCGGAGTCATGTGATGACCCCTGATGCTACCATGACATACTTCCTGTAAAAACAACAGAGTGGCAGCTGTCACAGGAATGCTGCATTTCTGCTGATCATAGCTGTGCAGCTCTGATCAACAGAAATGCACAAGGAATCAAACTGCTGACCCATGAAGTCCCCTAGGGGGACTAGTAAAATAAATGAAAAAAGTAAAAGTTTTTCAAAATATGAAAAAATAAAAAAAACCTAAATTTTCAAATCACTCCACATTCGTCCCATTGAAAATAAAACAGTTAAAAAAATAAAAAAATGGGGGGCGTGTCCTGACATGGAAGCGTGAGGACGCTGGATCCCAGAGCTCCTGCGCCCACAGCCTAATTCTATTATACTCTGCAGCCCCCACTTACCCAGGATGGCCCCCAAGAAGAAACCGGGGGTAGCGCCCGCTTCTGCCTCCCCGGTGACGAGTCAGAGACCCCAGGGGAGCCTCACAAGGTTCCTGACGGCGCCGGGTTCTGAACCTCCGCAGGCGGTCCGGAGCAAGATGGCGCCGGCGGGCGCGTGGCGTCCTCCAGCGGGGGATTCCCCAGGAGCCGCTCGGCGTTCTCCCACAGCCTGTGCAGCAGTGCAGGGGATCAGCGGTGCAGAGAATCGGAGGACAGAGGCGGCGGTGGCACTGGACGGAGCGGGCCCAGGTACAGAGGACTGGAGGAGGGGGGAGGCTGCTCAGCCTGCCTCGCAGCACGCTGCTGTGGATAGTGAGGGGGCCCTGAGGGGATCACCAGACCCGGGGATACCAGCCATGCTCTGCACACAGGGGACCCCCCCGCTCACGGGGCACACGGAACCTCAGGCTACACTAAACAACATGCATGCTGGCCCCCCACAGGGGGACATACAAGCCCTGAGAGAGCTTATTTTGGCCCTCCCCAGCAAGAAAGATTTGGAGGACGTTGTAGCTAGAATTGAATCCTCCCAGCAGATGGCGCTGTCTGCCTTGAGGGAGGAAATGGTGGTACTGGAGGACAGAATTGAGGCCACAGAGCAGGCTCAGGAGTCCCTGGAGAGCAGAATGGAGAGGATTGAGAGAGACTGTGAGTCATCCAATGCCCGCATCAGAGACCTTGCCCTGCTCTAGGATGATCAAGAGAACAGGGGCAGAAGAAATAATATCAGGCTAAAGGGTATACCGGAGGACTGGCCCCAGGAACTCCTGCGTACTAAAGTCTTAAACATCTTCAACCGGGTCACTGATCGCCCCTTGGAGGCTACCTACCTCTTTGACAGAATTCACAGAGTCGCAAGGTCGGGCCCTAGATCAGTCCCCTCCTCTAGAGATGTTCTATGTCGTTTGCACTATTATGGAGACAGAGAAAGGATCCTACAGGGAGCTTGGTCATATGGACCGGTGGAGATGGATGGGGCCATGGTGAAGTTATTTCCTGATGTCTCCAGCCGCACACTATATATGAGACGCCTGCTTCATCCTCTCCTGCTTGGCATCAAAGAAGCAAACGCCTCATATAGATGGGGCCATCCCTTCCATTTGATAGTATGCAAGGGGGACACCGTGTTTTTGCTGAGGAGGCACTCAGAGCTTCCTAATCTTTTTGCCTTCCTGGGAATACCAGACTGCTCAATTCCGGACTGGTTGGAGTGGGAACCCCAGGCACCCCCGGGGTTGCGGAGGAGGAAGGGAGGCAACCGCTATGCTCAAAGCGGTGTCGCTTGAGGGACTTGGCATGTACCGGATGCTGCTGGGAGGAAGGAGTGGTCCAAGATGTGAGACGGAGGTGCTTTCGACGGGAGACGGAGTCAAAGAACGGGGAGCTGGGAGGCTCTCTTTCGTCTCTACGACTCCTAAGCAGGAGTCCTGGCCTTGGGCTAGTTTTCTCTGGACATAGTTTATTGTCTAAAGTTTTTGAAAATTCTATTTCTATGGCAATGTCTAGTTTAGGTTCGGGGGTGGGGGGGGGATGTTTTTCTTTACCGAGTTCATCCTGGGTGGTGGGGTGTGTGGGTGGTTAACCGGCTGACCCTTCCTCTCCGTCGGGGAGAGGGGTCATTTAGTGCTAATAAGAGGGGCGCGGGTATGCGCTCTGGTCGCATGTCAGTTCTTGTCCCTATCTTTTCCTTAGTAGTCCCTGGGCTGGTCCCTGGTTCTGCGAGCGGCAGTCCTGCTGCTTTTCCACTTTCTTGTTCTCTTCTCTGAACTTTTTGCCTTTCTCTCTTCCCCCTGCTAAAGGGTCTCAGCTACTTCCTACTTTTTCTACCCCTCCTCTCTTTTTACCAGCTTTCCCTCTTCTTTTTTCTTTTTTTTTTTTTCTTCTCTCCTTCCCCCTTCCCCTCTTCTTTTTTGGTTTGCTCCTCTAGGGTCTCGCGACAGAGAATGGCGAAACAGAGGCAGGCCGAACTGCGGGTGGGCTCACTGAATGTCAAGGGCCTTCATAGCCCGGAGAAACGGTCTATCCTGCTGAACCTTCTTTGGAAAAACCGAATCCAGGTAGCCTTCCTACAAGAGACACATTACTGTGAAGCTAAACCTTACAGACTCTCGGACAGAAGGTACCCCATTGTGCACCACTCACCCTCCCCTGATCCTAGATCTAGGGGAACGAGCATCCTCATGTCCAGTACGCTCCCTTGGGAATTGTTAGACTCTCAGACAGACGACCTGGGTAGGCTTATGATGCTCAAGGGACGCATAGCTACTCAGTTATTCACATTCGTGGCAGTATACTTGCCTAATGCGGGCCAATGTCCCACCTTGTTGCGGTACCTTGAGAAGATAGAGGAATTCTCGGAGGGCACTCTGGTTCTCGGGGGTGACTTTAATGTAGTGTTGGAACCATTGAGAGACAGTTCAAAAGGGGTGTCCGGTATGCCACACATGACGCTGCGGCGGATGAGACGGGGACTACATGACCACCAACTGATAGACACTTGGCGATTGCTGCACCCATCAGACAAAGACTTTTCATTTTATTCTGCAGCGCACGACTGCTATTCTAGGTTGGACCTCTTTTTTATTAAACATGGGGACCTACACTCTCTGGTGGATGCTTCAATTGAGTGCATATCTTTCTCTGATCACGCGCTGATCACGGTCACTCTGTCCCTTGAATGTCCCATCGGGAGGCAGGGTCAGTGGATATTGAACACCTCGCTACTCAATGAGCCGGTGACAATGCAAGAAATAAGGGAGGCCCTGACGGAATATTTTGACTGTAGTGGGGGGGAGGGGATGTCCCCCAACATTGTGTGGGAAGCTCACAAATGTGTTGTGAGGTCATTATTCATTAAACATGGGGCCCGTCTGAAAAGGGAACGGGAAGCTGAGGTTACATCTCTCCTAGCAGACATAAGGGAGTTGGAAGCAGTGCACAAGGGGTCTCTGGGAGGGAACGTGGGCGTCATTCTGGCCAGGAAGAGGGAGGAACTCAGGTCCCTGTTATATCAAAAGGCCAAGGGAGTGCTAGCTAAGTGCAGGCGGCATTTCTATGAATATGGCAATAAAAGTGGCAGGACCCTGGCTAGGGCCCTCCGGATCCAGAGGGCGAGGGGCTATGTTCCTAGAGTGCACATTTCTGGCGACAGGTGGGCCACTCTTCCAAAAGACATAGCCTCCGCCTTTAAAGACTTTTACTCCTCTCTCTACTCAATAGATGGGGGGCGGTCGGAGAGGGCCAGGACGGAACTACGGCAGCGTATCCAGAAGTACATTTCAAACTCCGGTTTGAAACACCTTAAACCGGAGGATGCGGACGCCATGGAAAGACCCATTTCAGAGGAGGAGTACTGGGCTGCAATTAAAAATTCCCCCACTGGTAAGGCCCCTGGCCCAGATGGCTTCCCCCTGCTTTACTACAAAAAGATGGGCTCCATGCTGCTCCCCCCATTTCTCTCGGCCTTTAACAATATCTCACTCTCCGAAAAAGTCCACTTGCCGAGAGACTCTCTGGCCGCTAATATAGTAGTCATTCCTAAAGAGGGTAAAGACCCTACCTCTTGTTCTAGTTACCGACCCATCTCCCTCCTCAACACAGACTTGAAGCTCTTCACCAGAATATTATCAGAGAGACTCTCTCCATTGCTGGGGGGGATTGTCCACCCTGACCAGGCTGGGTTCATGATGGGAAGGGAAGCGAGGGACAACACCACTAAGGCGCTGAATTTAATCCACAGGGCTAATTCGGAAGGGTTGCCCCTGATGCTCTTGTCGACCGACGCAGAAAAAGCGTTCGACAGAGTCAATTGGATATTCATGGAGGAGGTTCTGCGGGAGGTGGGGTTGGGGAGGATGATGCTCAGGTGGATATGCTCTCTGTATAGCAACCCCTCTGCCGCGGTCAGGGTGAACGGTCTCCTTTCAGATAGATTTTCCATTCTTAACGGCACAAGGCAGGGATGCCCCCTCTCACCCCTGATCTTTATCCTGACCCTGGAACCCCTGCTTAGCCGAATTAGAGGTAACATTGACATTTCTGGCCCTACAGTTGCGGGTTCCACCTACAAAATCGCGGCGTACGCGGACGATTTACTTTTCTTTATTACCAATCCTCGGGTCTCCCTGCCCAATTTACTGAGAGAGCTGGAAACATACTCCTCTCTTTCTAATTTTAGAATTAACATGTCAAAATCGGAGGCTATGAATGTATCTCTCCCCCAAGATCATGTTATTTCGCTCCAATCGGCGTTCGGGTTTAAGTGGGCTAATCACTCTCTGAGGTACCTGGGGGTCCAGCTGGCAGCGGATAACAGCCAACTATATAAGCTGAACTATCTTCCTCTCCTGCAGTCCATTAGAACAGACTGCGCAAACTGGGCGAGGGGTCTTTTCACATGGTTTGGGAGGTGTGCAATATTGAAGATGAACATATTACCACGACTACTTTACCTCTTCCAGGCCCTGCCAATTAAGATCCCGAGCTCTTTTTTCAAGGAATTGGCCTCACTATATACTAAATTTATCTGGGCGAATAAGCCGGCGAGACTTTCCCGTTCCCTATTGTGCAGACCTAAGCGTAGGGGAGGGCTGGGAATACCTGATATGAAAAAATATTACTGGGCCACACATATGGTTAGGGTTCTGGACTGGTGCCGTCACTCTAGGATGAAACCATGGGTCGCCCTGGAACAGAGCTTCTCGGAGGTGCATTTACCGGCCATGCCTTGGGTCGGGAGTTTTTCCCCGGCCTCTCTGAGATCTCACCCCACCATTGGCGCTACTCTGGAATGCTGTTCGAGGGGAGAGGTTCGGCGCCTCCTCCTGCCGTTGCCTTCCCCCATGTCACCAATTATAGGAGATCCGGATTTCCGTCCTGGCCTCTCGGACCCAGTTTTTCGGAGTTGGGTACAGGGGGGCAGATTCAGAGCTTACCAGATGGGAGAGGAGGGTGACTGGCTATCTCTTTCGGATATATGTGGTCTCCTGCCTCCGGACCCCCTGGGGAGATGGAGGGCCATACAGTTGAGGCATTTCTTGAGCTCCCTTCCCTGCTTCGCCCGGTATGCTGGGCCTCTCACAAGATTCGAAAAATTGTGCTTGGGAGAGGGGGCCCTGCGGCACTCATTTTCCCTGGCATACAATTTGCTATCAGACCCGGGAGATTTGCCCACCCCGGTTTATTTGCGGCAGTGGGAAAGGGACCTTGGGACGGCCCTATCAGACACGCAACGAAACAACGTCCTAATGATGGCACATAAAACTTCGATCAGTTCCAGAATGTTGGAGGCCAACTTCAAACTGTTGACTAGGTGGTATAGAGTCCCGACCAGACTTCATAGGATATTCCCCTCAGTCGATCCCGTTTGCTGGAGGTGTGGCTCGGGGGAGGGTGATTACGTGCACATCTTTTGGTCTTGCCCTTCCTTGCAACGGTTTTGGTCAGGAGTGAGGGAGGTAATTAGACTGGTGACCGGCACGGCTGAGACACTGGGTCCGGAACTGTTTATTTTACAGCTTTCGGAACTCCCGGCTCATAGATACAAGCGTTCTTTGCTTAGATTTCTGGTAATGGCCGCCAGGTCGTGCATCCCGCTGGGCTGGAAGTCCTCTACCCCCCCCACATTGGCACAGTGGGTTTCAAGGGTTAACGACCTAAGGCACATGGAGGACCTGACATCCTCTCTCAATGACAGTCAGGAAGGTTTTCGTAGGACCTGGTTCCCATGGTTGGAGTTCACTTACTCGGCGGATTACGCCAGATTACTCGCTGCTCCACGGCTGCTGTGAGGCTCTGGAGGAGCACTCTCCCCCCCCCCCCCCTCCCCCCCCCGCCCTTTTTTTTTTTTTTTTTTTTCTTCTCTTCTCTTTCTCCTCTCTTCTCTCGCTTTCCCTTCCTCTCACTTCTTTGTCCCCTATCTTCTCCTATTCTCCCCTCCCCTGCATTTCCCTTTCTTCCTCTTTCTCTTATCCTGTTCTAAATTCTTTTGGGCTTTGCTTTCTCTTTCTATGTATGTTCTGTATTCTACCCTTGTTGGGTTGGTTCATAAAAGGATTAAACTGGGCATGACTCGAGCAGTTGCAGTAACTGGATATGTACAGGGGAGAGGAAGGGTGGGCTACATGTCAATGTTAAATATTTGAAATCTGTTATTCTGCTCTTTGTGGCGCAGTTGTTATTTTGTATGTTCTCGAGTCGGTCTTTAAAATAAAGAATTTAAAAAAAAAAAAATAAATAAAAAAATATACACATATTTGGTATCACCGCGTTCATAAATGACCGATCTATCAAAATATGAAATCAATTTATCTGATCGGTACACGACGTGTTGAGAAAAAAAACTCCAAACGCCAAAATTTTGTCTATTGTTTGCCGCAAAATTTAAAAAAATGCAATAAAAACGATTAAAAAGTAGCATTTGCACAAAAATGGTATCATTAAAACATCAGCTCAAGACACAAAAAATAAGCCATCACTGAGCCTCATATCCCAAAAAATGAGAACGCTACGGATCGCAGAAATGGCACCAAAAGAGCAATACTTTTTTGGGACAAACGTCTGAATTTTTTTTAACCCCTTAGATAAAAATAAAAGTATACAGTACAGACCAAAAGTTTGGACACACCTTCTCATTCAAAGAGTTTTCTTTATTTTCAGGACTCTGAAAATTGTAGATTCACATTGAAGGCATCAAAACTATGACTTAAAACATGTGGAAATACTTAAAAAAGTGTTAAACAACTGATAATATGTCTTATATTCTAGGTTCTTCAAAGTAGCCACCTTTTGCTTTCATTACTACTTTGCACACTCTTGGCATTCTCTTGATGAGCTTCAAGAGGTAGTTACCGGGAATGGTTTTCCAACAGTCTTGAAGGCGTTCCCAGAGATGCTTAGCACTTGATGGCCCTTTTGCCTTCTCTCTGCTGTCCAGCTCACCCCAAACCATCTTGATTGGGTTCAGGTCTGGTGGTTGTGGAGACCAGGTCATCTGGCGTAGCACCCCATCACTCTCCTTCTTAGTCAAATAGCCCTTACACAGCCTGGACGTGTGTTTGGGGTCATTGTCCTGTTGAAAAATAAATTATGGTGTAACTAAACGCAAACCAGATGGAATAGCATGCCGCTGCAAAATGCTGTGGTAGCCATGCTGGTTTAGTATGCCTTCAATTTTGAATAAATCCCCAACAGTTTCAGCAGCAAAGCACCCCCACACCATCACACCTCTTCCTCCATGCTTCACGGTGGGAACCAGCCATGTAGAGTCCATCCGTTCACCTTTTCTACAAAGACATGGTGGTTTGATCCAAAGATCTCAAATTTGGACTCATCAGACCAAAGCACAGATTTCCACTGGTCAAATGTCCATTCCTTGTGTTCTTTAGCCCAAACAAGTCTCTTCTGCTTCTTCCCTGTCCTTAGCAGTGGTTTCCTAGCAGCTATTTTACCATGAAGGCCTGCTGCACAAAGTCTCCTCTTAACAGTTGTTCTAGAGATGAGAAGGTGTGTCCAAACTTTTGGTCTGTACTGTACATGTTTGGTATCTACAAACTCGTACTGACTTGAGGCATGACACCGATATATCAGTTTTACCATATAGTGAACACATGAATAAAATATCCCAAAAACAGTCATGCAATTGCACTTTTTTGCAATTTCACCGCAATTGGAATTTTTTCCCATTTTCCAGTACACTTTATGGTAAAACTAATGGTTTAATTCAAAAGAACAACTCAAACCATGAAAAAACAAGCCCTCATATGGCAAGATTGAAGGAAAAATAAAAAAGTTATGGCTCTTGGAAGGGGAGCAAAAAACGAAAAACGGAAAATCGCCCAGAGGTGAAGGGGTTCAGCTTACATAGCAAAAACCTGCTGACAGATTCCATTTTAAGGAAAAGTCAAACTTAGTCATCAGTGACGTTACCTATAACTAGTAACCTGATCAATTAATAGTTCAAAGAGTTTCTTATAAAATGGAGCATAAAGAATTGTATTATAATTTTATGCCCTTCATCATATACTAGAAGTGTTTGTCTTTATTCATTTGTGTTTAGTTTTGTTCCTATCTGTTGTAGTTAGAGGTGACTGACGCTAAACAAAGCCCAGTTCCAGGCCAGAAAGTGTATCTTACCTGTAAAAGATGTGATACAAAAATCAAGGAAACTTTGGTGACAGATGATAATGGACGTGCGTCTTACATATTGGAAAATACAACCAATTGGACACAACAATTTGAGTTAAAGGTATGAATTAACGATGCTTTGATGTCTTCATCTGCTGAGCCCTCGTATATATACACTTGCACTGACCTATATTTGTCACATTTTCAGGCTTCAACAACCATGGATTCACCCCAAACAAGTACTGTTTTTTATTTTTGGAACCCAAGTGATGCTCGTCTATTAGTTTCTCCGCTTTATTCTCAAAGCAAAAGCTATTTAAACCTGAAATCGTTAGGGAAGGATAATTCTTGTGGTTCAGAGCAGGAGGCGCTTGTCCAATATATAATAAGAAATTCAGCGTTACGGGAGGATACTAAACAAATGGATTTATATTATCTGGTACGTACAATACCAACTTTATGTTTAGAAATGTTAGAAATGTTTGTGGCCTTACTGAATCTGATAGGGAAGTAGAGGGAAATATTCATTTTGGAGATTAATATGGCTGTTTTGCGTCTGTTTCTACTAAGGGAAAGTATCTTGATGATACTGTGATGTAGCATACACTAATCACAAAAAGTTAGGGAAATTTGGCTTTTGGGTGAAATTTATGTAAAAAGTTCATGTTACAGTGATATTTTAGTCGGGCATTTAAGTAGAAGCATGCAATGGTGATTTCCTCATCTCAAGCAATTTATTGCAACAAAAGCTAATAGTGGTGGGTATGTCTACCCAACTAAAAAATGTAAATGGCTCAATAACTTGTTATGTGGCCTTCAGCATCAATAACAGTTGACAATGACGTCTCCTGCTGGTCACAAGTGGAGTTATTGTCTGCGGAGGCATGGCATCCCACTCCTCTTGAGGGGTGGCCCTCAGATCATTGAGGTTCTTGGGTACAGTTACAAGCCTCTACACAGTGACTCAGGGGATTCCATAGGTTTTCTATTGGATTCAGGTCTTGAGAAAGTCCTGGCCTCTCCATTTGAGGTGCCCCAGTCTCCAGCAGCCATTCCATAATGATGTGAACTTGATGAGCTGGAGCATTGTCATGATGAAATTAGGTGTGTTGGTCATGCAGAGACACAAATACTGGATTAATTATGTTATTCCAATATTAGGGGCTGTCACTGTACCATTAAAAAAGTGTAGGGCAGGTCTGTATTGACTAGACACATCTGCCCCCACTGTAACACCACCACCAGATGCTCGTCTGGTGACAACAGTGGCTGATGCATAGCGCTCTCCTTGACGTCTCCAACATCATTGGCGGCCATCATTTGTGTTCAGTGTCTATGGATTTTCAGAAGTGATCAACACTGAGGCCCACAGATGCCTTGTCTAGTGTAGATGATGCCTGTGCCTGGTGGTGTGGTCAGGTACCCTTGCAGGTCATCTATCATGCAGACCACACTGATATAAACAGTTTTTAATGGTCTTACGTGATATTTGGTTGCCCCTTACCTCCCTTAAATGTGCCTGAAGTTGTGTGGTATTGATCATCTGTTCCCGAAGGGTATTGTTCACAATGAAGCAGTCATTAGCATGGGATGAGGCCAAAGGACTTCAACTTCTCTGCCTTTTTGTGACTCTTTCAGTCTCTCTGTATCTCTTTTGCAACTTTCTGATGACACTCTGTGATACTCTAATCTCAGTGGCCACTTCCATGAGAACATTCTGTTTGATCAATTGATAGGTGCTGTCTTGGGCTCATGATATCAAAATGTGAACAGCATAATAAGGAGGACTGTTGAAATACCCATTCTAATTGAACCCCGACATTTATTGGGTGATTCCTGGATCAAACACCTGTTGTGAATTTTGACATTAAGCTCCTTGTTACAGAAAAGCAAGTTGTGCAAATAAATGCTGAAACAATGAACAGTTGGACATGTGCATTGAAAAGTTTAGTTTAGAGAATGTCACAATGAGGTTACCGGTAAAGGTTAGAGGGCATTTTAGGATCATTCTGAAATTTTACTTGAAAGTCTAATATCACTAACTTTTTTGAGTAGGGTATTTTAGAAACTTAGCTTACCTTCCTAATGACCCCCAATACGTCTTTATACTGACCCGAGATATAAGTGAAAACACAACAGCTGTTGGCTGGACACTATAGCTGACTCCCTGCTGTAAGGCCGGAGTCACACTTGTGAGAGACTCGTGCAAGTCTTGCATCACATCACCCGACATGGCCTGCAGCTCTCCGGATAGGAGCATCTCAGCTGCATAGAAATACATGCAGCTGACCCGCTCTTGTCAGGAGAGTGTGTGGCCACACCGGGTGATGTGATGTGAGACTCACGCGAGTCTCTCACAAGTGTGACTCCAGCCTAACAGTCTCGATCTATGTTGGCACCAATTGTAGCTTAACCTTTTATATGCTGCTATCAACTGTGACTGCAGCATCTAGATGGTAAACAGAGTATGGTGGCTCCTGCTTTAACCCATCAGCACCCTGAGATCATGATTATGAGGTCTGATGCTTGTCATGGCATTTCACAACCAAATTAACGGCATTAGAGTCTGCCAGCTAGAGTGTTCCGTTCAGAATGTATCAAAATTTAGGTGGTAAATTTAACATTTTTCATTCTTGTCTTGTCACTTTGCATTAATTTCTGAAAAGCACTTGAATGGTTAATAAAGTGCTTGATAGCAGTTTTGAATATGTTGAGAGGTGCTGTTTTAAAATGGTATGACTTTAGAAGGGGAGGTTCCAATATACAGTGCCTTGCGAAAGTATTTGGCCCCCTTGATTTTTTCAAACTTTTCCCACATTTCAGGCTTCAAACATAAAGATAAAAATTTAATTTTATGATGAAGAATCAACAAGTGGGACACAATTGTAAAGTTGAACGAAATTTATTCCTTATTTTAAACTTTTTTTAAAAAAATAATAAACTGAAAATTGGGGCGTGCAATATTATTCGTCCCCTTTAAGTTAATACTTTGTAGCGCCACCTATTGCTGCGATTACAGCTGCAGTCACTTGGGGTATGTCTCTATCACTTTTGCACATCGAGAGACTGAAATTCTTGCCCATTCTTCCTTTGTAAATAGCTGGAGCTGAGTGAGGTTGGATGGAGGCGTTTGTGAACAGCAGTTTTCAGCTCTTTACACAGATTCTCGGCTGGATTCAGGTCTGGATTGTGACTTGGCCATTCTAACACCTGGATATGTTTATTTGTGAACCATTCCATTGTAGATTTTGCTTTATGTTTTGGATCATTGTCTTGTTAGAAGACAAATCTCCGTCCCAATCTCAGGTCTTTTGCAGACTCCAACAGGTTTTCTTCAAGAATGGTCCTAAATTTGGCTCCATTCATCTTCCCATCAATTTTAAAAATCTTACCTGTCCCTGCTGAAGACAAGCAGGCCCAAACCATGATGCTGCCACCACCATGTTTGACAGAGGGGATGGTGTGTTCAGGGTGATGAGCTGTGTTGCTTTTACGCCAAACATATCGTTTGGCATTGTGTCCAAATAGTTCGATTTTGGTTTCATCTGACCAGAGCACCTTCTTCCACATGTTTGGTGTGTCTCTCAGGTGGCTTGTGGCAAACTTTAAACAACACTTTTTCTGGATATGTTTGAGAAATGGCTTTCTTCTTGCCACTCTTCCATAAAGGCCAGATTTGTGCAGTGTACGACTGATTGTTGTCCTTTGGACAGACTCTCCCACCTCAGCTGTAGATCTCTGCAGTTCATCCAGAGTGATCATGGACCTCTTGACTGCATCTCTGATCAGTCTTCTCCTTGTTTGAGATGAAAGTTTGGATGGACGGCCGGGTTGTGGTAGATTTGCAGTGGTATGATACTCCTTCCATTTCAATATAATCGCTTGCACAGTGCTTCTTGGGATGTTTAAAGTTTTGGAAATCTTTTTGTAAGCAAATCTGTCTTTAAACTTCTCCACAACAGTATCACTGACCTGCCTGTTGTGTTCCTTGGTCTTCCTGATGCTATCTGAACTTTAAACAGAACACTGAGACTATCACAGAGCAGGTGCATTTATACGGAGACTTGATTACACACAGGGGATTATATTTATCATAATCAGTCATTTAGGACAACATTGGATCATTCAGAGATCCTCAATGAACTTCTGGAGTGAGTTTGCTGCACTGAAAGTAAAGGGGATGAATAATATTGCACGCCCCAATTTTCAGTTTTTTATATTTTAAAAAAATTTAAAATAAGCAATAAATTTCGTTCACCTTCACAATTGTGTCCCACTTGTTGATTCTTCACCAGAACATTAACATTTTTATCTTTATGTTTGAAGCCTGAAATGTGGGAAAAGGTTGAAAAAATCAAGGGGGCCGAATACTTTTGCAAGGCACTGTAAATATATTTTACATCTTATTTCATTTCCACCTTCCTTCTTGACAAATTAAATTAAAACTTATTCATACAGAAAGGTGTACTCTATATGAAATGGCGAATTTGATTTTGGATGTTTATCTACATACACAAGGGAATTTCAAGTGTTAATATCTACCTCCTCCTGTGTAGGTAACTTCCAAGGGTCATATAGAATTATCTGGTTCTCAGAAAATCGCGGTAATGAGCTCTGCTATAGGTGAGAATGTCTTACTATACATTAAAAAATTGTTTAAAAGAACTGAAGACCTCAGTGGTTGATGGACTTCAGTTCTTTTAAACAATTTTTTATCTCTACTGGCTAGCACGGTACAAAGATGTATTTATTATTATTACTATACATTAATTATTGTTCAAAAACTTTAAGTTTCGCAATTGGATGTGTTTCATAATGTTATACTGTGCTGAGATAATCTTATATATGTGTCCCTGCTATATACTGTGTAATGGCCGTGTCTGACCGTACAGGGAGAAGGTCTGATCATACCACATCTCCTGGCCAAAGGGAAAAGCAAGAGTATACAGACGGAAAAGCAGAGGATAGCAGCTGCTGCTTTCTGTGAGGTAAAACATTTCCTTGCCTGTTATATCACAGGAGTTTCTGACACATCTCCAGTCCCCTGATTTCTTCATAAATCAAGTTAGTAAGGCGGGCTTTACACGCTGCGACATCGCTAGCGATGTCGAGCGCGATAGTACCCGCCCCCGTCGCACATGCGATATGTGGTGCTTGCTGCCGTAGCGAACATTATCGCTATGGCAGCTTCACACGCACATACCTGCTCTGCGACGTCGCTGTGACCGGCGAACCGCCTCCTTTCTAAGGGGGCGGTTCGTTTAGCGTCACAGCGGCATCACAGCAGCGTCACTGAACTGCCGGCCAATAGAAAAGAAGGGGAGGAGATGAGCGGCTGGAACATCCCGCCCAGCTCCTTCCTTCATCCTTTTCCGGTGGAGGCAGGTAAGGAGATGTTTGTCGTTCCAGCGGCGTCACACACAGCGATGTGTGCTGCCGCAGGAACGACAAACAACATCGTACCTGCAGTAGTAACGATCTTATGGAAATGAACGACGTGTCAACGAGCAACGATTTTTCACGTTTTTGTGCTCGTTGATCGTCGCTCATTTGTATTACATGCTGCAATATCGCTACCGGCGCCGGATGTGCGTCACTAACGACGTGACCCCGACGATATATCGGCAGCGATGTCGCAGCGTGTAAAGTACCCCTAAGGCTGTGGCCACACAAGCGAGTGCATCAGATGCGACTCTCGGCTCCAGCTGTGCTGCGAGTGTAAGCCTACTGTCATGCCACTAAGATCTGATCCTGCGATTGGATCACAGCTGCGGAGGAGAAGGCGGGCACTGCGGAGGAGAGAAAGGGGTTAATCTCCCTATCTCCTCCATTGCCAGCTGATGTGATTATCACACTGCGCTCCAATGTCATGCGAGTGCAATGTGATGTTTCACTCGCAACCATAGACTTGTATGGGTGCGAGTGAAAACAAATCGGATTCCAGCAGCGTGCTGCGACTGTTTTTTCGGTTCGATTAGGGCTGAGAAAATAATCACAGATGGGAATGGCCCCATAGAGTAACATGAGTCTGAGTGCAATTTTAATTTTTTTATTGCATTCCTCTCGGACCGTTTTACTCGCTGTGTGTCTTAGCTCTTACATATGAGATCAGTGGCTGTCAAATCAGTGAGATAGGAACGCCGACTGCCGATGTCATGGATGTGTCTCGTGTGACAGACAGTCATGTTGTTTCTGGCAATAGAAGGTCACATTGTTTGGCTGCGCAAAAATCTCCCTGACTTTCTATTATTTCTCCTATCAGTATTCATTGTATTAGGTAGCTTTCCTGCTGGATTCATATCTCCGCCTTTTGAGCCCAGCTGGAGTTCACCTTCCTTTTAGCTGCTGATTATCAGTATTCGATTTGTGATTAAATACTCCCATCTTCCCTAGACCTGTGCTGGTGATATTATTTAGTTCATTCTAGCTCTGGTTGCAAGCAGGTGGCTTGCTCTCATCTGTAGTATCGTTTCTGAAGCTTTGTTGAATACCTGCCTGAGTCATCTGTGGATAAGTAGTACATGCTTTTTCTACCATGTGACCTCCTTGTGTCTTCCTTTAGCGATTAGTGGGGTTGAGAAAGAGCTCATCCCACTAGTTCTTTATTTAGGGTCCATAACCAGGGATACATAGGGTCAGGTACACGACTCAGCGCATAGGTGCGGAACGTATCTTGGGTGGTGAGGGACCCCAGGGACCAGCTATAGGTTTGGTCAGAGGTCACCATCTCCCCCTTCCCTAGACATTGGGATCCCTTTGCCTTACCTTTCACCTCTCACTTGGTACTTCCCTCTACCTAGTGTGATAGCTGCTGATCTCATATGTTACTGACTTGATTTATGAAGAACTCAGGATCCTAAAGATGTGTCGTCAGAAACATAAGCTCCTGTAATATAGCAGGTAAGGAAATGTTTTACCTCACAGAAAGCAGCAGCTGCGAGCACTTATTCTTCCTCCACTACCCAAGAGCTGTGGCATGATCAGACCATGTTCCTGTATGGTCAGACACAGCCATTACACAGTACATAGCAGGGGCACATACAGTATATAAGATTATCTCAGCACAGGAACATTTTTTTTAACACATCCAATTCTGAAACTTCTCTTTATTCCAAGATTTATTGATTGAAATGTACTTTATTCATGGGCTTACCCTTTAATGATCATATTATGCTTTGAATTTAGGATTCGCTGACATGCTTCATTCCAAAAATTACATTTTGTCTTAGGAATATTTTCCTTTCTTACAGATTTAGAAGGGGAGCTTCCTTTTAAATTTTCAGTAAATGTCAATGATTCTTCATCCATTCATGTATTGGTGTATATTTTACTGCCAAGCGGAGAAATGGTTGCTGACAACTTAAAAATCAAGATGATGAGATGCTTTAAGAATAAGGTAATTGAAAGAATTGAAAACATTAAAATGAAATTCATAAAAAGTCCTCAAGTTTTTGTCATGAGTGCGTCCTGCTCTGAAGGTCCCAGACTCTGGCGAGTCTGGGACCAGAAGGTCACAGCGGCTTATTGTGCAGATCCTTTTGGTGCGCAAGTCTGCATCTTATGTTTAAATGTATTTGCTTCCCTTTGGTGCTGTAGGGGTTAAGGACTCTTCCCTATGTGGCTATCCATTGGAGCCTTAATCCCAGGTGCAGCTCTTTGTTATCACAACCATTTGCTTTAAATAGTCACATGTCTTAATATCCGATGACGGTTATAGATTCTCATATCTAAGCTATCCACTTTGGAAGGAGCCAGGTTCTGGAAGAAGCTGAGGTTTTGTGACAATTGCAGCTGTGGTGTTAGCTGCATTAAGGTTCTTGGAGTATTTTCCTTTTGTGCCTTCTTCCGTCTGTCTATTTTCCTACCCTTGTGTTGGATTATTGTAGTGGTGAGACTAGCACTCTCACTAGCCTTCCCACTAGCCAGAGCAAGCAAGGGCCTAGGCACATGATTGGCAAAGGGGTGAAAGAACCCGTGTAGGGACGTTAGGTAGTGCGGGGAACAACCTCAGGTGAGTGCAGGAGGTCACCCCGCTCCCCTCACCCTAACACCAGACTCCACCATTATATTGTGTTCCCGGTGTACCCTGTTTGTTGTGGCATTCGCTGGGGGTTCCCTTATTCCTCGTGGAACCCTGGTCGTCACTGCGTGACAATTTTTCAACAAAAATGTTGAGAAGCTGTTTTGACACTAAACCCAACTATGATTTTTGAAAAAATAAATTTAATGTAGCATTACGGTACATTTACTGATGCTTCATTGTAACATATGAGGAGTCTTTACTTTAAGAGTTGCAGGACCAATGAGCCCTCCACCACACAAGTTTGAGATTGGCTTGGATGTCTTTCTTCAAAGATCAAACTCTAGAAGTTATAGCTGGTAGTTTTCTGGAAATTAGATATTCATCCAACATTTTTACTCTTCTATGGGATCATTACACCATCTTACATTTACAAATTTACCCTCCCAAAAGCAAGATGACTTGAACTCTAGTGACACTTATTGAAAAAAGCAATCCTAAAAGTTTATATTGACTCTGTAACAAGCCTTTCCACTTGACTTAGGATAAAAGCCAAACCAGAATGTCAATTTACAGACAAAGTGTTTTGGGGTGTTGTCCATCGTCAGTGCAAAGCAGGCGATATGGCTGTAGGAGAGTCTTCTGACTAGGATCTAAGGTGGAACCTTTCTGTTTGTGGAGAGTGACATGGCTGTGCCAGTGTAAGGAGGCTTATAAGGCATGCAATGTTCCTTTGGCTTTTATCCTAAGTCATATAGCAAGGCTTGTTAAAAGGTCAATATTAACTTTTAGGATTGCTATTTCAAATAGGTGGAACTAGGGTTCATGGCCTCTTTCTCTAAGGAGGCAATTTGCATATTTAATTTCAAAGAGTACCATCAAACACCAGAACTGTGAGTGGATAATGTTTATAAAAAGGTGGATATTTTGTAAAACTTTGTAAATGATTTTATACTACATCTTTATTCAGGTATCAGTAGGATTTTCCCCAGATGAAGTTCTTCCGGGATCAGACGTGTCCCTCCAGGTTCGGGCTGCTCCTGGATCTCTCTGTGGTCTGAGGGTGGTGGATCAGAGTGTGGTACTGATGAGACCAGAAAATGAGTTGACTGCTGAAAAAGTAAGTTTTTTAATAATGGGAAATCAGTTTTTATTACAGGCCATGACAAACGTTCCTTTGGAGGCATAAAGTGTTCCATTTCCCTGCCTTTCCCTGAAAATAGCCAGTATTACAGAATTCACAAGAAATACCGATGTTTCGAGTAATCAAAATTACACGTATGTGATCCTAAATTCTAATATGTATCTGAAGGAAGGTGCGGACGCCGGGTTGTGAGGGCTCCGCACTCCTTCATCAGAGAGAGCTGGTGCTTGGTGACCACATCGGGCGGGGTGTGCGACACATACTTTAGTCTTCAGGGGAGCGTTCATCACCCCACAGCCGATCGCCATCTCGGATGGTTCACTTAAACACAGAACACCGGAGATCTCAGGGCAAAGCAACTGTAAACCTTTATTCAACACTTTGACCTTCATGACAGACATGGCCAATCTCGTTCTGATGCCGCTGTTTCCCAAGGTACTTTGTTTGGCCTAATCTGCTGCCTGGGACCTAGTCTTGTGGCTGCCAGGCCTAAGCCTCAGCTTCCCTCCTATTCATCTCTCTGCGGCTACCCGTGTGTACTCGCTGCCTCATACGGCTTCCAGACACTTGAATTCCTTAGGCCCGTCCTGAGGAACTTTATCAGGCACATCTGTCTAGTCCCTGACTCTTCTAAGCCTATCATGAGGTGAGCCATAGGCTCCGGACACTTTGAGGTTCCAGTTTCCCTGATGGGCCCAAGTTACAAAGCACATCCACACTCCAGGAACCTCGATGAAGAACTGATCTCTCTCTTGCCTGTCTCTACAGCCAACTCTCCGGCCATCTGTCACTCCTCACACCTTAGCACTCAGCTCACTTTGTACTTGGGAAGCATTGGACACTGCTATACTTAGTTAATATACATTATACAATACAATACAATTACTATAAAATACACATTATGCAGAAAAACATTAAAGCACAGTAAAAAAAAACGCAGTCTCTACTGCTCAATAGGTGCTACACAGATCGAGAGAGAACTATACAGCCTCTCAGTTATCTCAGCGATCGGAGCACTGAGCTTATGAATGCTCTACCCGGTGATTAGAGGAAGCAGTCAGGGATTCAGGGATGACCCTACTGACTGCAGACTATACATTTTATCAAAATACTATCTAGCTAAAAAGTGTGTCTTATAGTCCGAAAAATACGGCAATTAAAGTACGTTTTACATAGTATAAAGTCTTATTATAGTGTATTACATTATACAACCTAATTTGTATTTTGAGTGTACAAATCGCAATTTTAGATACAAAATACTCTGGAAAGTCAAACAATATCTCTTAATTCATTAGCATTTAGCAATTAACAAATCTAACAAAATCTGAATTCGGCATTTCCTTCGAGTATGGTCAAGTATGTTGTTTTCTTGTGAATGAGCAATTTTCTCTCTAAACCCCAGAGCATAATAAATATATTTTAAAAGGGGAAAAAAGTAGACTGTAATTACCTGGCCCGCCCCTCTCCTTTCATGAAGCCCTGCTCCTGTCGGGTCATCTTCTTTGTTCCTGTCAAGGCTGTGGTCTTCAAGAAACTATCTTTGGCACTTCCAGTGCCCACAACCTCCAACGTCTTCTGGTTCCCGGCATCTTCAGGATATCATACACTGATTAGGTCACAACGTTATTACCTTGTGCAACTAGTGAACACCAGATACGTTGAAGATGCTGAGAACCAGTGACCAAACAGAAGACCAGCGAGAGCTTTCCTGGCCGTTTTGAATCCAATTGAAAAATTTCTGGTTAATTTATTTAATTTTGATAACTTTGAGGTGAATCATATTCACCACCAAACATTCTCTCATCTCTATAGGCATTAATTCTGTCCTTCCATTACCCTTTGAATTTCCACCTCTAAAGTCCATGATGGTTGTTTCCTCAGGTCTACGATCTCTTCACTGATTCACAGCATCCCGGCCGGTTTGGGATGCCAATGTCGACCGATGAAGTGCTTACTCCATGTGAAAATGGTCCATCTGGAGCTTATTACTCTAGTCCTTTTTTTTCTATGCCTACAGAGGAAGAACTTCACCGATTCTTTGTGGTACAAGTATTTGTTTTAATTTTGTACTTTATTGCAACCGTGGTAGATCTAGGACGGCAAGTTCACGTTGCGTAGATAAAGTCAAGATACAAAGGAGTTAGAGCCATTTTGTTTTCTTAAAGTTCAGGAGGCGCTATATGTTGACTTTTTCTAATGGACGCAAGAGAAGGGATTGTTAGTATCATTTGTAGGACAGACACCGAAATAAGAAGTCTTCTACAATTAGATTGATGACCTATCTGAAATATGTCTCCTTCACCTATCAGTTGTTCTCAGTTCCAAAAACGGACAGACGTGAAAAGTTGTGGCACAACTTCGTCAACTGTTTAGTGCCTACTGCTGG
The DNA here is from genome assembly GCF_048569485.1 of Anomaloglossus baeobatrachus. Lineage (NCBI taxonomy): Eukaryota > Metazoa > Chordata > Amphibia > Anura > Aromobatidae > Anomaloglossus > Anomaloglossus baeobatrachus. The sequence continues at coordinate 55,119,444 of NC_134357.1, read as the reverse complement.
ATACTACAGCTCCAATTCAGAGGCTTGTGTACTTACATTGAAAATGTATGGCAGAATGGCTAATCTGTAGAGGCCAGCAAAGAGTTGATGGAGCTATGCTGAAACTTTATTATAATAGGGTCCAGAAAATATTGGACAATGGGGGGTTCTTGCTTGTCCTCATCAAAATCCGAACAATATGTAACAGTAGTCAAGCACTTGGCAATTAAAATCTCATGTAAATTTATTGAGAGCTTCATAAAGGTAAAATCATAACATGGGGAACCCACCAACGCGTTTCATGCTTAGAAAAATGGTTTCTTCTATACGAGTAGACAGGGATTGAGACCTGGCTTAAATTTTCCAAGTCATTGATTCTTCAAAATGTATTTTCTCATTTTTCTGGAGGCATTGGTGAGCTGTAGTGAGAACATTATGCCACAGAAACCTAAAAAAGGTCTCATTCAAGCCCTCTTAGCTCTAAATTTTAACCTAGCAGGCAATTTGTCCAGTCGGGAAAGGCTCTTAGAGCTTTAAAGGGGTTGTCCACTACTTTTATATTGATGGCCTATCTTTAGGGGAACTTTGCACGCTGCGACATCGCAGGTGCGATGTCGGTGGGGTCAAATCGAAAGTGACGCACATCCGGCGTCGCTCTCGACATCGCAGTATGTGTATCCTTTTTACATACGATTAACGAGCGCAAAAGCATCGTTATCGTATGATCGGTGTAGGGTGCGACATTTTCATAATTTTGCAGCTGTGACGGTACGATGTTGTTCCTCGTTCCTGCGGCAGCACACATCGCTGTGTGTGAAGCTGTAGGAGCGAGGAACATCGCCTTACCTGCGTCACGGCTGCAATGCGGAAGGACAGAGGTGGGCAGGATGTTTACGTCCCGCTCATCTCTGCCCCTCCGCTTCTATTGGCCGCCTGTGATGTCGCTGTGACGCCGCACGACCCGCCCCCTTAGGAAGGAGGCGGGTCGCCGGCCAGAGCGACGTCGCAGGGCAGGTGAGTGCATGTGAAGCTGCGTAGCGATAATGTTCGCTACGGCAGCAATCACAAGGTATCGCAGCTGCGACGGGGCGGGGACTATCACTGCAGCATCGGTAACACATTGTTGCTGATGTCGCAGCGTGCAAAGTAGCCCTTAGGATAGGTTATCAATGTCTGATCGGCCGGGGTCCAACACCACACCCCCCTGCCAATCAGCAGTTCTGGCGCTGTTCCATTTTCTGATAGTGGCTGCAGCTGGGTACTGCGCATCCACCTCCCATTCTAATCAATAAGAGGCAGATGTGCAGTACCCGGCTGCGCCCGCTATCAGAAAAACGAGCAGCTCCGGGACTGAGCATTTCCGGCTGCCTGCTGCCACCGCCAGGACTGTCAAGAGCTGATCTGTTGGGGTGCGGGTTGTTAGACCCCAGTTGATCAGACATTGATGACCTATCCTAAGGATAAGCCAGGAATGTAAAAGTAGTGGACAATCCCTTTAAGCATTTAAGGCACATGCTATGGATTTGTCATAAAGATGCAAAGTGGGAACACTCCTTGAAAACTTGTATTTTTCTTAAAAAATTTAAGTTTATTATCAAGCATATTTGTCAGAAGATTCACAATACAAACTACATATATAAATAAGTAAATATCTTATACCTGATGAGGCTGGTGTACATACACTAAAAAAATCACATCAGAATGGCTGTAGAATTCAGATAAAAAAAAAATGATAATAATAATAATAAAATAAACAATGTATGCGTTCAGATGTACTTGGACTCCTAAAGCGCTAATTTAATAGCATGAGGGGAAAATTTGACATAGGATACAGCTGTTTTTAGAATGTCAAAGCAATTACACCAGCATCATCAGGTCTAAGAGATCTATTTGATAAAGAAGGCAGTTTTCATTGTAAAATATGATGGCAGGTTTGTTTTAAAATAACATTGGGGGGAATCTAGCGCCGGTCTTGGTGGAGATTTTCCTCCACATTCATTATATGTTAAATTATTATACCTTTATTTTCAGGATATGCAATTAAAAATTATTACAAGTGCCGAAGTTAAAAAACCCGTACATTGTCCTGATCCCAATGCAAGAGTTGTGGGAATACCATTTGGAGGTAACACAATTAGCCCTGCAGCACTGTGACTTTGTATAGCATTATTGATTGCCACCTACGCGGTCATTTCTTTTTTTTTTCACTAAATTAATGTAATTGGGGCTAAGAAATATTTTTGCAATTGGGTTTCATTAAAAGATTTTCTACCATTTACCCTCTACAACCTCTGTATTCCACTGTCTATTGCTGGCTACAGAATTACCATATTTTTCGCTTTATAAGACGCACTTTTTTTCCCCCAAAATTGTGGGGAAAATTGGGGTGCGTCTTACAAAGTGAATGTAACTTACCGGGCAGTAATGCGGCGGTGGAGTGAGTCACAGGAGGCTGGTGCTGGTGCTGCCGCTGGAGCGGAGGCGGCCATGGATCCCCCGGCAATCGGCTGCGGAGGCGGCCGCCAAGGATCCCCCGGCAATCGGCTACAGCAGCGGTCACCATAGCCGAAATCTTTATCTGCGCCTGCGCTGCCTCCAACGCGACTTCCGGACAATGGCTGCGGAGGTGACGCAGGCGCAGATGGAGATCTCAGAGAAGCGAGATCTCCATCTGCGCATGCGCCGACTGCGGCCGCCATTTCTTTGAAGCCCGCACACCACCGACGTCTTCAGAATGGCCAGTGCCCGCAGTCAGCACTAGCACACAGCAGCGCAACAGCACACAGCACAGCAGCACAACAGTACACAGCAGCGCCGGCCACCTCAGCACAGCTCCGCAGTAAGCAACTGAGTTCCCCTCTACACTGCCCGTAGCATGGACCTGCTCCACCACCGCCGCTGCCTCCTGTGACCCCCGGCTCCACCACTGCTGCTGCCCCCCACCGAACACCACCGAATTATAAAACGGACCCCAGATTTTTAATTTTTTTACTTTTTTAGCTCAAAATTTGGGGTGCGTCTTATAATCTGGTGCGTCTTATAAAACGAAAAATACGGTAGTTAACTGGGAATCCATCAGTGAGCCTATTCTGATGGTTTGATAGGGAGTTTGTGTGAAGCCCCTCCAGTGTTGTGTCGGTGCATTACCTTCAGGGACTCCACGCAGCTGGATCTTGTCACAGGTAGGAGATCTTCTATTTAGGATTGTCGTGACGCCACTCTCAGAATTGCGGTCAGTGGGGACCGCCACTGCAGGTTAAGGGATGCCTGGGGCTGATGGTGGGTGCAGTCAGTTGTAATAGCCTCCTGAGAGTGAGGCAAGCCCCAGGGTCCTGTGTAGGTGTGTAGAACCACAAGGCGCAGAATAACTCAACACAAGCAGAATGTCTTTCAGGGGTTTTACTCACTGATGATGGCAGGGTGAGTAACCCGGGCGTAGCTGGGATGAACCAGGCTGGAACCAGGCGTCCTTCAGGCTGACTGATGAGGGTGGCTACCGACTCGCCTTCCTTAGCCCTTTACGTTTTGGGGTAACCCCGACTTTTAGTCCCTATGGGGGTCACCCAGGGAAGTTGCTGGTGCCTCTCTCCCCTTCGTTTTGGCCCGTTTGCTTGTAGCCTGGACCAGGACACTCCGGCAGCTTGCCTCCTGTGAACTATGGGCCCTAACTGTGGCTACGTGGCTGCGGACTCTGTAGTGTGGTCTTGGGGGTGTGAAGTGCCCCCTCAAGCAGGTTTGGCAAAGGAAAGGTGAATCTATCCCTGCACTGGGACCTGCTACCCGTTTGGGCCTGGTAACTCCCTGGCAGTCTCCTTACTTCCCACTCCGTTGCTCTCTCTTTAGCTGTGTGTGGATTTCAGGTAGCACTACTAGGTGACCGTTCTCCCCCGTCGGTAGTCACCGCGCGGACGCTGTTAGACTGCAACAGCTCCAGGGTCTGCTCCTCACGTCTGCTTTCCCTGAGCTGCACACTAAACTGACTCACTGTTCCCTCCTCTCCTGTTCTTGCCTACGTCACCTAGCAACCAGGCTCTCTACCACACCCCTTGAGTGGAGATGGAGGCTTCGCACCGGCTTCGCCCCCTCCTGGGATCCCCAGGGGTCCTCCCAAAGGTACATGTGTGAGACCTGATCACTATGCGCCTGTGTAGTCACACCTCGGTCAGCCTTCTGGATTACCTGTTTGTACTGTCCCCAGCATGGGTGCAGTACTCAGTGGTGCCTGACCAGGTCAGGGGCGCCACATTTGTAACTCTATTATCTGTTGCTCAGATCCTCTCAGCTGACCAAAGTAAAATGTGAAGCAACAAGCCTATAGAAGCCAAATGGTGACTTTTTTTTAATGAAATCCATCTGCATAAAGGATTTTTAGCCCCCAAACATGCATTTCAATTAAAAAAAAGTCCCAACGTAAATTTTTGGAGTCGTATAGACACTCTAAAGGAATACATTGAGTTGTTTACACGGCAGCCGTCACTCAATGGTTATACTTATTTTGTAATGTTACAATATGGAGGCTTGGACACGTTTTTTGATAACTATAATATTACGAGTTATTATGGCAACTAGATTTTGTAAGGGAACATTGATTTAGGGAACTAGTCTGATTGCCGTATGTGGAATTGAGAAGGAATTTTTCCCCAAATATGGGGCAATTACCACCTACTTCATGGGGGTTTTGCCTTTTCTTCTGTATCATCATATTAGACTATAGGTTAAAGGGAACCTGTCAGGTCCAATATGCACCCAGAACCACAAGCAGTTCTGGCTGTATATTGCTAATCCCTGCCTAACTGTCCCTGTATACACTAGTATAGATAAAGAGATCTATAGAAAAAGTATTTCTAAAGATCTTTTATCATATGCTAATGAGGTCAGGGACTAGTCCCAAGGGTGTTGCTTCCCTTGCTAATCGGCCCCATTAGCATGTTAGTACACCCCTGTGGGCGGGCTAACATGCTAATGAATGTGCAGTGTCAGAGGATGATCTCACTCACTCACCTCTCCGCCGCCATCGCTGGATTTTGGCTCAGTGCACATGGATCAGAAGTCCCCGGAGTTTTGGTCATGCGCACTATGAAGCCCGGGGTATGCGTCCCGGCTTCAAACTGAAGTAGTGCGCATGACCGAAACTCTGGGATCATGCGCACTGAGCCGAAATCCAGCGATGGCGGCGGAGAGGTGAGTGAGATCATCTTCTGACACTGCACATTCATTAGCATGTTAGCCCGCCCACAGGGGTGTACTAACATGCTAATGGGGCCGACTAGCCAAGAGAAGCAACACCCTTGGGACTAGTCCCTGCGCTCATTAGCATATCATTAAGGATCTTCAGAGATACTTTTGCTAAAGATCTCTTTATCTATGCTAGTGTATACAGGTTCGGCAGGGATTAGCAATAGGCACCCAGAACTGCTTGTGGTTCTGGGTGCATATTGGACTTGACAGGTTCCCTTTAAACTTAATGAACTTTTATATTTTTAACCCCTTCACGACCTTGGACGGATCTATCCGTCCAGGATCGTGTCCCGTTAAGCCCCGCCCCCTGCCGCGGGCAGGCGGCGTGGATCGGCACACATATCAGCTGTTTTCAACAGCTGACATGTGTGCCTGCTAGCCGCGGGTGGAATCGCTTCCACCCGCGGCCATTAACCCCTTAAATCTTGCTGCCAAAGTCTGGCAGCAAGATTTAAATGCACGCGGCCATGTTTGTTACTTACCGCCGCCCCCACCGGAAGTCACGTGTGTTATCACGTGACTATCGGTGGTTGCCATCGTAGCACAGGGTCATGTGATGACGCCTGCTGCTACGATGTTTCACTTTCATTTTCCCTCGGCCGAGAGCAGAGGGAAAACCAAAGTGACTGAATCTGCTGATTACAGCGGTATTGCTGTGATCAGCAGATAGCGATCAGCAATCGGATTGCTGATCGCTATAGCCCCCTAGGGGGACTAGTAAAATAAAAAAAAAAAGTAAAAAAAAAGTTTTAAAAAATAAAAAAAAAAACAAAAAACCTAAAAGTTCAAATCACCCCCCTTTCCCCCCATTGAAAATTAAAGGGTTAAAAAATAAATAAATATACACATATTTGGTATCGCCGCGTTCAGAAATGCCCGATCTATCAAAATATAAAATCAATTAATCTGATTGGTAAACGGCGTAGTCGCAAAAAAATTCCAAACGCCAAAATTACGTTTTTTGGTCGCCGCAAGTTTTACGCAAAATGCAATAACAGGCGATCAAAACGTAGCATCTGCGCAAAAGTGGTACCATTATAAACGTCAGCTCGAGACGCAAAAAATAAGCCATCACTGAGGCATAGATCCTTAAAAATAAGAACGCTACGTGTTTCGGAAAATGGCGCAAAACGTGCGCCACTTTTATTGGACAAACTTGTGAATTTTTTTTAACCCCTTAGATACAAGTAAACCTATACATGTTTGGTGTCTACAAACTCGCACCGACCTGAGGCATCACATAGATACCTCAGTTTTACCATATAGTGAACACGGTGAATAAAATATCCCAAAAACTATTGTACGATCACACTTTTTTTGCAATTTTTCCGCACTTGGAATTTTTTTGCCGTTTTCCAGTACACTATATGGTAAAACTTATGGTTTCATTTAAAAGTACAACTCGTCCCGCAAAAAACAAGCCCTCATATGGCAAGATTGATGGAAAAATAAAAATGTTACGCCTCTCAGAAGAAGGGGAGCAAAAAACAAAAACGCAAAAACGGAAAGTGCCCGGGGGCTGAAGGGGTTAAACCTCTAAAAACCATGAAATGTCTTCATGGAGGATAGAGCCAAATATATATCAAACACTGCCAATAGGATACTTGTGGCTGAAAGATATTGTATTGGCTTCAGTTATATTCTGGTCATTCATTGTATCTTTATTTAGTACTTTGAGTGCACAAGGGTGTAGTTAAAAAAAAAAAAAGCTGTGGATACGACAGGCTTATTAATATCCTGAAGGCTTGTTACAGACTCACTTACATCTGTACAGGAGGAAATTAACTGTAGTAGTACCAACCCTGTGGAGAGAAACATCTTTTATTTATTATATTTCCCCCATAAAAATGATTTTGTTGTGTTTTTAATGTTAATCCATACAGTTTACTAATATGTTTGCATTTACAAAGGTGCCCAGATTCAGAATAAGCAACATCCCCTTTCTTTCTCATGTCTCCCTTTTTATAGTATTAGGCTATGCGCACACTGAGTATTTGGTTGCTGTTTTCTACACCAAATCTACATCTCTTGGCAGAAAATAACGTGCGTTTTTGGTGCGTTTTTTTAAAGCGTTTTCTATGCATTCTATGGTGAAAAAAATGCTGCAAAAATCCTGAAAGAATTGACATGCTGCAGTTTGTTTTCTGCTACAAATCTGCAAAGGAAAAAAAGCAACATGTGCACAAAACTTCAGGAATCGCAGTCACTTTGATGGCATAAGGATTTGCATGCAGTTTTTTTACAAATCTGCACCAAAAACACATAAAAAAAGCTGCAAAAACATGATAACAACGCACTGTGTGAATTAGGCCTTATACTAACAGATTTTTGGTAACTGGAGGTGTTTATCAACATTTACAAAGAACCTGCAGGTAGGTAGAGAAGGCGGAGGAGAGCTACAATCTTCAGCAGGTGTAGAAAATTAGTAAATGAGAATTCCCGCTAATAATAATCTTTATATAGCGCTAATATACTATGTAGCACTTTACATACATCATCATCACTGTCCCCATTGGAGCTCACAATTTAAATTCCCTATCTGTATGTCTTTGGAGTGTTGGAGGAAACCGGAGAACCTGGCGGAAACTCACGCAAACACGGGGAGAACATACAAACTCGTTGCAAATTATGTCCTTCGTGTGATTGAATCCATTACCCCAGCTCTGCAAAGCAACAGTGCCAATCTCTGAGCCACTGTACAGTGCCAACCTCCGAGCCACCGTACAGTGCCAAGCACTGAGCCACCGTACGTTGCCAACCACCGAGCCACCGTACGTTGCCAACCACCGAGCCACCGTACAGTGCCAACCACCGAGCCACCGTACGGTGCCAACCACCGAGCCACCATACAGTGCCAACCACCGAGCCACCACACGGTGTCAACCACCGAGCCATCGTACCGTGCCAACCACAGAGCCACCGCACCGTGCCAACCACCAAGCCACCGTACCGTGCCAACCACAGAGCCACCATACAGTGCCAACCACCAAGCCACGATATGGTGCCAACCACAAGCCACCATACAGCGCCAACCACAGAGCCACCATACAGTGCCAACCACCGAGCCACTGTATAGTGCCAACCACTGAGCCATCGTATGGTGCAAACCACCCAGCCACCGTACAGTGCTAATCACTTAGCCACCGTGCCACCCTAATATTAAATACTGCTTTTTATATTTTCATGTAGTACTGATGAATGTAATAAAAAGTGCAAGTGGTTACAAGGTTTAGAACCCCTTTACCATTGATGTTTAACATAAATTTGCATATTTTTGCATTCCAATAGATGTGCTCATACATTTGATAACTCTTTGTAAGGTTCACGTCCATATAATCTTGTTGGTGGCCCGGGCTTGTTGTGGGATCTGCTTTGTAAAATTGATATTTTATTCTTTATGAAAGTTTACTAAGGTAGATGTTTTAGGCTGTGTACAAGAAAAAAATAATAATGCTTTTTTATTTTTAATTCTGATTATTGGTTTTGGAGGAATCGTGCCAGGAGGTATAGCACCGGGTGCAGGAATTGCGGCTGGTGCTGCGGGGATCGGTGCGGTTGGAGCAGTTCCTGGACTTGGCAATGTAATTCCAGATCCTCTAGAAAAAGTGGCAGTCACTAGAAAGTATTTCCCGGAGACTTGGATTTGGGAACTGACCCCTATTGGGTGAGTGTTGGTTAGAAATACAACGTTCAATAAAAATACATATATGCAATTGTATGGCAGTAATTTTAGATGTACACTATCGTCCAGAATAATTTTCACAGTGACATACTTTTTATATAGTAGTCTCTATTCCCCACCACCGAGGATTTGAAATAAAGCCGTAAAAATGTGATTATTAAGAGTGGCCTTTCACCTTTATAACAAGTAACAAGGGGTTTAATAGAAACGATGCACCAAAGGGAACCTGACAGGTGATACATGCTGCCCAAACCATGGGCAACCCTGGCGGATACAGACCGAAAATAGCCCCTGTGCAAAAGCAATATAAGGGCCATTTTCAGTGCAACAACTCATCAAAATGCCCAATTTCACCTGCTTTGGGCATAGAAATGGGCCCCCTTTACCTCATGGGCCTCTGGTTGCACCAATGATATTTCCGGCCTGGTGGACAGCATGTATCAGCCACTGGTGGGACGATCACAGTCATGTATGTTTGACTTTGAAAACACATACTTTTAATAGCCACCGGAGACTAGTCCTATAGGCGGGTGGTCTGCGGTTCTCCCTGCCCCCTGAGAGTGACTGACAAGCCTCTGTATATGTGCGTGTATGTGAAGAGGCTTGTCAGTCTTGGCGTAGTGTTGGGGCTCTTCTGCATTGATCAATTCAGTAGCTAAATTTCTCTTTATTCATATATTCATGGCAGTAATGCAGGTTCCATTTTTCACATTTCATTCTTACAAATAGCTATTGAATTTTTCATGTCAGTATTCACACAGCAGTTTCTGCTATTCCATGTATTCCCCTTCCATGGTCACTGGTGTGCATACCTTATCTCCCCATAGTGATGTTTTTTAGGTTTTTTGCACCCAGTTCAGACATAGAATGGAGTTCCAAACGTTATTCCTTAATGTTAGTAGTTTTTCGTTTGTGAACCCTCCCCACACACACCTATTGCCAATCCACATTATACGCATATATAGCCTGGGTCTCAGCGTCCCATACACGGTAAGTTTTTTAACTGCATGAGAGGACACACACAAGCTAGGGACCCCAACGTAGAGAAATACTTTGGCGTAGTGTTGGGGCTCTTCTGCATTGATCAATTCAGTAGCTAAATTTCTCTTTATTCATATATTCATGGCAGTAATGCAGGTTCCATTTTTCACATTTCATTCTTACAAATAGCTATTGAATTTGTCATGTCAGTATTCACACAGCAGTTTCTGCTATTCCATGTATTCCCCTTCCATAGTCACTGGTGTGCATACCTTATCTCCCCATAGTGATGTTTTTTAGGTTTTTTGCACCCAGTTCAGACATAGAATGGAGTTCCAAACGTTATTCCTTAATGTTAGGGCAGTGGAGAAGCCACCGGGGACCCGCCTATACGACTAGTCAATAGCATGATAATAGCGCATGTACCGCCCCACGGCCTCGGCTGCGACCGCCGAGCCGCTCGGATCCGTGCTCGTACTGCGGGCGGTGGCTCGAGCCTCTCACGGACCCGGGGGTCACGTCGCTCTGCAAGGGGGGAGGTTGGCGCTACGCGCGGGGAAAGCGGGGATGCCGGTGTTGGGGTGGTTTTCGTGACGCCACTCACGGGTTGTGGTGATATGGGACACCACCACTTTGGTGAAGATGGAGGGGCTCCCAGGAGAGATGGCAGGGCGCAGCTCGGTTGTTAACCCCTCCGTGGGTAGGGGCGGTGTGTCCCGGGGCCCGATAGCAGGGAGCTGCAGTGCGGGGGCGCAGTGCTGCGGTGCGGTGCGATGATGTTGTACTCACAATTAAGCCAATCAGAGTCTCTGGTAAACCAAACAAGTTATCGGACGGGCGGCCCACAGCCGGCTGCAGCACTGGACGGTGTGACAGGGTCCCCCTCTCTCCTGCACCTAGACTTCAGTGGACTACGGTGCCTAAGCATGGATGGTCCGCTCCCCGGCGGGTATGTCGCGGGAGCTCCGTTGCCCGCAGGCGCTGGCCCTCGGATTTCTGGCCTCTGGCGGTGGCTGTTATTCAGTTAGATTGGGCTGTGGCCTTCACTCGGGTCTTTGGTTGGGAAAGGACCCCGGAAGGTCCAGACCTCAATCAGTTAATTTGACTATGGTGGTGGCCTACGGCCTAGTCAGGGTCTGAGTACCCCTCCTGATGCTCCGGTAAACTGTTGGCTCCCCGATTCAGGTCCGGCGGGCTCCAACCCAGGCCCGGTCCCTAAGGTTCCACCGGTCGTGTTCCCGGTCTCCTGCAGGCGACCCCTGCCGTCTGCCTGCCTGACTGTATGGGGGTCCTAGGCTCCAACCCAGGCCCTGTGCAGAACTGTGTGTGTCACTCTCCACTGCTGTACTACAACTCAACTGTCTGTTTTCCTGCCTCAGGCCAGCAGACTCCTCGGTGGGCATGTCTTTCCACCTGACTCCACCCACCTGGTGTTCCTGTCTAACACTGAGGGAGGCAATCAGGTCTTGATTGACGGGTGTTACCTTCCTAGTGTGGGGAGGGGGTGTGTGGTGTGTGCATGACCTGTGACCCCTGGGTGGGCGTCACACGCATATTGCAGGTAAACAACAACATAGACCTTGATAAGAGGCATCGCTGAAACTTGCATTTTCAACCCCTACAGCACGTTGTCTTCATATTACATAGTAAAAACCTGCGGACAGTTTCCCATTAAGAACAGAAAGGCCAAAATAGACTTTGCCAGAAAATATCTAAAGAAAAAACCCCAAAACATCCCATTCTGTAACAAGATTCTATGGACAGATGAAATGAAAATTAGGTTGTGCCAGAATTAACTTGTACCAGAAGAGAATGAAGAAGGAATTAAAGAATAGGGCCATGGAACCCATAAGAACGAGCCTCAATTTGTATAAAGCAGGTGCTCTTGAGGTGCTCTAGTCTTGATATCTTTGGGACTGCCAGAGATGCCGAGTAGAGTTTTCAACTATTTCCACCAGTGCCTTAGGCAATGGAGTCATTCAAGAAGGGAGTATAGCCTGGTTCCTAGGTTCCAGAGCTCCATTCTTGGGATCGCTGGAGATTCCAGTGGTCGAGCCTCCAGGAGTCAGCAAGTCATTTCCTATTTTATGGAGTCAGAACCATCAGTTATTTTAGGAATCACCCTTAAAGTATAAAATAGAAAATTATTTAATGGTATTGTCAGTCACCTGACCTCAACCTGATGAAGCACAATAATAACTTTCCAATTGGTTTTTACGCAGGTCAGATTGGCTCACCACAGTTTCCAGAATATCTCCAAGTAGGTCAAGGATCTAAAATAAGTCTAGGCCTAATAAAACGGGGTTCAAACTTTCCTTCAATAAATTTGCCCCAGTAGGAATCTTTTGTGAAAATTAGCAAAACCAAAATTGGTCTATAGAAAACTAAAAGTTAGAAAATTGAAATTTTTCACCAAAAATGGTTTCCAAAGACAAAATAAAACTTCTTAACAAAAAGTTTGAGAATTATCTCTTGCTCCATTGCTTAAATAACTGGAAAAATTTTTACAAAAATGTACTTTTGTATCTTGAGGACCGATCTCATTCTTGTCCTATCTGCATTTTATAGTAGGATCTTAATTTTTAACCAAGAGACAAAGCCTACGGCTGTAACAGTTGCAAATAATGCAGAAATATCTTGTTAGTATTGTGTCATGATGATATGAAAAAAAAATATATATTGCATCCTGGGGCCATTGTAAATTTAGAGACCGCTGTTTGTGTAGTTTATGTCATTGGGTAACTGACCACTTTTTTTCTTGTTTCAGTAACTCCGGTATTACTGAGCTTCAGCACGTGGCTCCAGATACCATTACAGATTGGACGGCCGGAGCCATCTGTATGGGGCCAGAGGGGTTTGGCCTTTCACCCGCTGTGCCCCTTAGAGTTTTCCAGCCATTCTTCGTGGAGCTGGCCTTGCCGTACTCTGTGGTCCGGGGAGAGACCTTTACTCTGAAAGCCAATGTGTTTAATTACTTGAAGCAGTGTATCAAGGTGATCAAAGTCTATCTAGTTATTTCATCACGTATCACACACCTACTGATTGTGGTCATTTTGGAAAGAACCCTGCTTGACATTTTTGCCGAAGGGTCCCACATGCAGATACTTCTTACATTATTATTTGATACTCATTGGGTTGTATAGCCTTAGGGGTACTTTAAACTCTGCGACATCCCTAGCATCGGCTAGCTATGTCCAGCGCGATAGTACCCGCCCCCGTTGCACATGCGATTTCTTGTGATTGCTGCCGTAACGAACATTATCGCTACGGCAGCTTCACATGCACTTACCTGGTCGGTGACGTCGCTGTGACTGCCGAACAATCCCTCCTTCAAGGGGGAGGTGCGTTCGGCATCACAGCGACGTCACCGCAACGTCACTAAGCGGGCGGCCAATAGAAGCGGAGGGGCGGAGATGAGCGGGACGTAACATCCCACCCACCTCTTTCCTTCCGCATTGGCGACGGGACGCAGGTAAGGAGATGTTTTTTCGGTCCTGCGGCTTCACACACAGCGATGTGTGACGCCGCAGGAGCGACAAACAACATCGAATCAGCAAGAGGAGAGAGATGGAAATGAACGACGTAACACAGATCAACAATTTTTGACTGTTTCGCGCTCGTTCATCGTCGCTCCTAGGATTTGCACATTGCGATGTTGCTACTGGCGCCGGATGTGCGTCACAACAACCGTGGCCCCAACGATATTTCAGTAGCGATGTCGCAACGTGCAAAGTACCCCTTAGTGGTGATTTCGGCTAAAGTTTCAGGTATCGCACTCTCTTACGCCTGGGAGACACCTATCCAAAAACATAAAACAATTGTACCAGAAATGGGAACCAGCACGTGTGTGATTAAGAATAATACAAAAATTAGTTTGCGCCAAACTGTTTCTCTACAACTTACAGTTTTACAAAAATAGGAAGCCACAGGATGGAGACCAAAGTTTCCCTTAATGTTAGAAAGAATGACATAGCAATTTTTTATGGACATAAATTAATTTGCAGTTAATTTGCAGGTTCAAATAATTTTTGCAACTGGGCACATTACTTCAAAAGCTTGATAACTTGCTAATTAGGGCCTTGACTAGTCACAGGGGTGTTAATTCCCAAGACTAATTGGCTCTTTTACCATGCTATCAAGACCAGTGGGCGTGATAACATGATTCCCACTAGCCAGCTCCTGGAAATCTCGTGCATGCGCATGGCTCATTTCGTTCACGTCAGTGCGCCTCAGAAGCAGGGTGGACGCTTCCCGGCTTAATTAGGCGGACTGCGCATAACCAGGCGTTCAGAAGACGGCTCACGTACATGTCATCTGAACTGCTGGTCATGTGGGGTGCACCTAATGAAGCCAGGAAGCATACAAAGCTTCAAAGGCACACTTATGAGGCCGAAATGAGCTGTGTGCATGAGTGAAATTTCCAGGAGCTGGTGGTGACGGCGACTCATGGAAATCATGTTATTGTACCACCCCGCTCTCAGCAGCTGACGCTGCTCGGATCCGGACCTTCTGTGGGTGGCTCGAGGGTCTCCGGAACCGAGGGTCTCGCGGTCACTTCAATTGAAAAGGGGGTAATGGTGTATGGGATTTTGGAAAGTTTGTACGTGACACCACCCACGGTATGTGGTAAATGGGGTACCACTGCTGCCGTTGAGGGGACTTCCGGGGGCGTTCAGCTGGCAGCTGGATGTTATTAGCCCTCCGTGGGTAGGGATGGATGCCCCGGGGCCCAGTGGGAGTTGTGGTGGTGGCAGGGATTGCAGGGAGCAGGAAACTCACAGTTTGGTTGTCCTGGTGTTGGATGAGACTGCTTTCATGTGTAGGGTCAGGAAACAAAGAGTCCAACACTTAACCAGAAATTGCCAGTGTCCGTAGGCCTTTGGCACGGGGTGTTCGGATCCCACACACGGTAGAAGAAGCAGGGCCCTCTCCCTCTCTCCTGCACTCCAGCTAAGAGTCACCTTCTCTGTTTCAGATGGGGGAAGTCCTCTCTTTGCACAAGTCCGAGGTCCCTTGCACACTACCGGCGGGCCACTACCCTGTCCCGGTCCACTACAGGTTCCCCTGAACCTACTCTCCACTTCAGCTCCAAGACTTCTGTGTTCTCTGGCTTCACTTCCCCTGCAGCACAGGGGCTACAACCCTGTCTGCACTCCTCTCCCTCCTTCCACCAACTGACTCAACTCCTCCCCTCCTACTCCTTTTGTTTGTTGGGGGGGGTGCTGCTGCTTCACTGTACCAGTGTGGGATCAGGTGGTACCAAGGAGGTTTAACTCTTTCTGTGACTACCTGGATTTGCCAGGGAGTCACATTTTCATGCCCCCACAGAAACAGGGCTGACTAGTCTGGGGAACTAAGCCCTCTTCGACTAGTTGAGACCCTAATTAGCATAGGGACAGGTCTTGTTAGAGGTGGAATTTGGTCATACAGGCATGATTTCTGCTGGGTTGCAGGGCATAGGGGACCTGACAGGTTCCCTTTAATAAAGTTACATTGCTTAACATCCATACGCTGACGTTTTGTCCAATACTTAGAGAATCATTATCAGGGAATGCTCTCTGTTCTCTCTGACCATTCTGCTCTCTGTTTGCTCTGTTCTGTTTTCTCTGCTCTCTGTTTTCTCTGCTCATTCTGCTGTCTGATTCTTCTCCCTGTTTGCTCTGCTCTCTGTTTTCTCTGTTTGCTCTGCTCTCTGTTTGTTCTGCTCTGTTTTCTCTACTCTCTTGTTTGCTTTGCTCATTCTGCTCTCTGATCCTTCTTCCTGTATATTCTGCTCTCTTTTTTCTCTGTTTGCTCTGCTCTCTATTTGTTCTGCCCTGTTTTCTCTGCTCTCTGTTTGCTCTGCTCCTTCTGCTCTCTGCTACTTCTCCGATTGCTCTGCTCTGTTTTCTCTGCTTGCTCTGGTTTCTGCTCCTTCTCCTGCACTGTTTTCCTTTTCTTCACTTGTTATTTCTCCAGCCGCTGTACTGAGCAAGCTCTACCCACTCTCCTGATTGGCTGTTATCCTCCTGGCATCACTCACAGCTCTCCAACTAGAAGAAGATGCTACCCGGCCACTCCCTGCCCTTCAGCAGAGGTCACGCACAGTGTGCAATGTGGGCATGTCTGTATTTCTGTTGCGGCCAGCCTGCAGATATACAAATAGTGCCAGCCTATAGAGGCCTTAATGAGCTTCTTGGTGACCGGACCTGGGGGCATATGCCTCCTTTGCCCAGCCCGCCCCTGATTATTAGACTTATGGTTCTCATGACTTTACAAACTTTCACCTCTTGGAATTTTGTTTTGTTATCTCAAGATGCCGATTGTGTGTACAGTGCAGATATTATGTTGAAATCATTGATACTCATTGATCCTTTTTTTTCGGGCAGGTCCAAACCACTTTGTTACCTTCTCTCGAGCTAGAACTGGAGGCCTGCCCCGATTGTCAGTACAGCAGCTGTCTGTGTGCGGAGGAAAGTAAAACATTTAGCTGGAACGTTAAAGCTTCTAAACTAGGTAAAGTAAGAACTAAACCAAGTGAAGTGTAGAACTTGGCTAAAATAAATAAGACAAAACAACTACTGTACTTAGTAGATTTATTTTTTTATCTGCAACGGATATGCGTTGACATCAGTAGGCCAGCATACAATATGGCATCAAGGTTTCCATTAATTCTCCGCTTTTTTTTATGCATCTATATGGAAACTCGAGCTAGGGGAAAGGACTATAATAAATCATATTCTATTTCCATAACCTATTCAGTGGTTCAAATTGTTTTTGGAGTCTGTAAGATGAAAAAAATATTCCCTTATCTGGAGAAAACACTTAATCATATGACTTCTTAAGTCCTCAGCTTTATTAATTTTCCATTATATACACAAGAGATGAAAGCGGATCCCAAAAATAAGGAATTTAAAAGTGGCCAATGTGAAAACTGCAATATTTCAAGATTTCTATTTGTGTCTCCTACCATCTTCTAGGGGAGGTGAACATCACTGTGAGGACGGAAGCTGTGAACACCCCAGATCTGTGTAATAATGAGGTTCCCCTTGTTCCTACACAGGGAAATGCTGACACAGTGATAAAGCCACTCATTGTAAAGGTGAGAACCTCAATTTCCCCATTTGTTAGAAATCTTTGAAGTGAAACCTACTTCTATTGTTTGTGGCATAATTTTTTGGGAATAGCCAGGTCCCTTGCTTCCCATACACAGCAGGTTTCAACCGCACATAGAGGTAACATTTGGTTACGTACCCATGCACACAAGCAGGTTTTAACCGCATATAGAGGTAACATTTGGTTAGGGACCCCATAAATAAGAGATTACCGTGAAGTTGGTTATGGGGCAGTAATTAATTGATCAATACATTAGCTAAATCTTTTTTTCAAATAATCCTCAGCAGTTATGCAATGTCACATTTAAAAACAAAAAATCCATTTTTCATATGGCTATTTGTATTTTTCATTCCTTATGTATTATAAAGCAGTTATGCTTGTTCATATTTCTCTGAATTTGGTGTGCAGCTTTCACTTCATATAGATTGAAATTCAGCCCTGGCATTTGGAAACACTCAGGCCCATGCTGTATCAGCTCCTATATCCTTTGATGGTCCAGCTCACAGCCCCATTAGCTTTTGATGATCCACTTCCCAGCCACTATATCCTTTGATGGTCCACCTCACAGCCTCTATATCCTTTGATGGTTCACCTCACAGCCCCTATATCCTTTGATGGTCCACCTCATAGCTCCTATAAATATAGTGGTTCAACTCACAACCGCATTATAGTATTATGGTCCACCTTACAGCCCCCCCAAAATATAAAATCCTTCTATATATTCACTTCATCCAGACTACTCATCCTCCGCAGCGTCCATTTCTTCTTGTATCCCAGTCTCGCAGTGAACGCTGACGGCGTGATGTAATGACGTCATCGCACCACCAACATCCCTTGCTTGGTGCTGGTCTTGAGCAGGCTGCGTACAGAAGGGAAGCGCTGCTAGGGTAAGTGATAGAGCGTGTGGCTCTATATCAGTATGGACAAGGTAGCCCATGACCTGACTGGCCCTTCCGGCATTATTAATGTAATATATAGGGGCTGTGTGGTGAATCATCATAGTATATGGGGGCTGTAAGGTGGTCCATCATAGCATATAGGGGTCAGTCCAGCCCTGCTATCACATGTGACCATCTAACCAGAATAGGTCATCATTGCTCTTTCTTTGGATCTATAGCCAGGTGGGGTGTTGGTGGAAAAGTCTCACAACGCTATGATCTGCACTCAAGCAAGGCAAGGTAAACATCATCATTATCTTACTATTGAAAAAGTAGATTGTTTAGTATGACACATAATGCTCCTTTAACTTGATAATTGTCTTTGTTCTATAGAAAGCTCTAAAACAGAGAACATCTCGCTAAAGCTACCTGCAAATATTCTTAAAGATTCTGAGAGAGCTTATGTGACTGTCGTGGGTAAGACAAGATTTTCATTATTACACTATATTATAGGTTTACTGAAGCATATACCCAAAAGTTTACTGTAAAGGGACAACTCCATTAAATGCTTTATTTGTGAAGCATTATAAATGAGTAGTTTTATATGCAGTTCAGCTTTATTTCTAAATGTTTTACTTACATCATTTACATCTACATATATAATTAATAGCTTATTAACTTCTACCTTATAAACTGCTACCTAATTTTATTTCTGTACTTGTAATTCAGTGGGATGCAGCAGCTGCTCCTTGATGCTTCTTCTCCTTTCTGGGGATCAGGGGGCATGGCCTGTTCCCTTTTGTTAGTAATAGCCAGCCCCCTGATAATATCTGCTTCGATTCTGGAAGAGAGCAGGGGGCGTGGTAGGGACATGGCCAAACCCCCTGTTCTCTAACAGCAGTAAAGCAGCTATTATCAGGGGACTGGTCATTGCTAACAGCATAGAGCAGATCACATCCCCTAATATGTGATGTAACATCCCAGAGGGGAGGAGGAGCAGTGAAGAGCAGCTACTGTCACACTAAATTACAGGTACAGAAACAGCACAGTGCATATCTTCTTTATACAGTATTTTGAGGACAGGGCTAGTAGAAAGATTTTTTATCTCCCCAGGCTACCCCTTTAAAGGGAATATGTCAGCAGGTGTTTGCTACTGTTTGTAATCTGAATACAGCATGCTTTGGGGTTAAAACACAGATTTCAGCATTATTTTACTGTTGTTTACTTGCATTAATTTCTTAGCACCAGGAGTTTATCATTACTCAGACTACATGGCACACGAGCAATGGTCTGACCATGCCATTCCTGTGATAAGCAACTCACTGTCTATAGACAATGTAAATACAGAGCCTGGTGTGGGCAGGGGTAGCTTTCATATGTCTGCTACATGCTAAATCTAAAAATCTGATTGTGCTAGAATCGCTGCACCCAGTAAACTACCGTATTTTTTTGCTTTATAAGACGCACCTGATTATAAAACGCACCCCCAAATTTGGTGAAGGAATAGATAATGTTTTTTTAATAAATAGGGTCCGTCTTATAATGCCAGTGTCCGTCTAACAAATCATATAGAGTATATGTCCCTCATAGCCCCCCATCCTAAAATTAGCCCCCTTAATCTGGATATGGCCATCTTATATTGAATATAGCCCCCTTGTGCTGGCACACGTCCCCCAGTGATGCCACATGTCCCCTATTGCTGGCACACATCCCCTATGGCTGGCACACGTCCTCTATTGCTGGCACATGGCCCCTATGGCTGGCACATGGCCCCCTGTGGCTGGCACATGACCCCCTGTGGCTGGCACATGGCCCCCTGTGGCTGGCACACATCACCCTGTGTTAGATATCACCCCCATGCTGCTGCTTTTAGTAAAATTAACTCTTTCCTTACCTTCTCCACCACTGTCCTCCCTCGTGTCTCCCTCCGTGGGGTTGAGCTCTGGCCTCCTGCACTTCCTGGTTCTCGGTGCCGGTCATGTAAGCAGAGTGACATCTCTGTGTGCATGATCACAGCAGCAGGAGGGAGACCGGGGAGACACGCTGGAGGAGGTAAGTAAAGAGTTTTTTATTTTACTATGTGCAGCAGCATGGGGGCCATATCTAACACGGGGGGGCATGTGCCATCAAAGGGGAGCACGGGCACATATAATATGCGCCGCTCCCCCAGCCCATCGCCGCGGTGCGGTTTCAGCACCACGGTGATGGACAGTGGCAGTGCATATTATATGAGCGGGATCAGGAAATCACCCGCTGCAGCCTTCACCAGCCTCTACCAGCCTCTCTCAGCCTCCAGCACCGCTCCAGAGCGGCCCCCACCTCCCCAGGATCCTGCAGTATATAATCTGTATATTCGGATTATAAGACGCACCCCCTACTTTCCCCCAAAATTTGGGGGAACAAAAGTGCATCTTATAAAGCGAAAAATACGGTAAGTAATACATCATTGGATTCAGGGTGTGGTCTCAGATGAGGTAGCAAAAACCAGCTGACAGATCCTCTTTAAAAGCAGTCCTAATTTTTGTTGTATACTTTGCTTTTAAAATGAACCAAGTTTTCTCTTCTATTCATAAAACTAAGGCTAACCTCACATCGGTGGTATTTTGCTGCAAAGCCAAATCCGTTACAAATGCGTTTCAGTTCCTGTAATTTCCTATTGGAATCGCGGCAAGATGCGGTCACATGCGGTTGCGTTTGTCATACACAACCGCATGTGACCGCATCTTGCCGTGATTCCATTGGAAATGAATGGAACTGAAACGCATTTGTAACGGATCCGGCTTTGCGGCAAAATACCACTGATGTGAGGTGAGCCTTAATTATACATTTTCTAACTTACACTTTTAATAATTCTGTAATTCAGATTTTTTTGTTACTTAAATATTGTATTAAAATTACTGATGAATCTTTTTTTCCTATAGGAGATATGATGGGTACAACCCTCGAGCACTTGGACCATCTCCTGACCATGCCTTCTGGTTGTGGTGAACAAAATATGGTTCGTTTTGCCCCAAATATTTTTGCGCTGCAATATCTGGAGAAGACTAATCAGCTGAGGAGTGAAATTAAGAGAAAAGCCACCAACTACATGAAGAATGGTGAGACGGGAAGGATTTCACTGCTCATTAGTTACAGAACTGGATGTGACTTGTGCACTTTGGTTACTCAACTGAAGACAATTCCCCATACAATTCTTCGATCACATAATTCTGTTCCCCTTTCTTTTTAGCTTTCAATTAAATGATATTACTTACTGACTCAGACCTTATCGATATGGTCACAGCCAGTGTGTATAAGGAATAGGGTAGGAAAGTCTAACACACGAAGCCACAAGCCGTTAAAAGAAATTGGCTCCTAGTCTTGGTTACAGATTGAGGTCATAAAACAGATAAATACAAAAAGGATGATAATAAACATAAAGCAAGGAATTCTGAAATTTACACTTCTTTTTTATGGTTCTTATTTGCTGCCTGTAACGCTGGCCGCCAGAGATGGTACTGTGGCAAGCAAAAGTGGACAAACTGGACCACAGGGGGAACCCGCGCTTGCCCTTGGTGGGAGGGGCTTGACTTAGCGCCCACCACAAAGTGAATGGCAGATGCCACTCCCAGGGCAAAGACCGAGACTGTGGCAGCTGACCCCCCCCGGGCAAAGATTGGCAGGCACAGTCATTAGTGTAGCATGTGGAGTCGGGATGGCGGAGGATGACAGTACAGCCAAGATGGATGGACAGAGTCACTCGTGCTACAGGGAACATGAGGTCAGCTGAGGCATATGGCATGGCCAGGGAGGACGGACAGAGTCAATATTATGGCGGAGTCCACCAGGATAGATGAGGCAAATGACATGGCCAGGGCGAACGGGCACAGACACTAGAATGACTGAGTCCTCTGAGGCAGCTGAGGCAGATGGCATGGCTAGGCAAGACAGACACAAGGTTACTCATAGGTCCACGTATCAGGCAAGGGACACTGTACATTGGCCAGAATCTGCACAGCGGACCTGACAACTAGCTGGCCAGGGAACGAACCTCTAACTAATTCACCACGTTAATCAGGCACCTCCCCTAGTGGGAGAGGGCCTTAAGTAACCAGCACCTCACAGCAATAGGCTGAGAGACACTTCTAGGCACTGATGTGCTGGCCCTTTAACAGGAGGGCAGCAGTGCACGTGCACACCCTAGGAGTACTCCCGGAGGGCCTGTGCACGGGAGGGGGAAGCAGGAAGTACCCATGTGAAGCACCACGGGGAAGTTGGGCTGTGTGGTGAGAGCCGGTTGCAGCGGTGAGTAAGAGCACATCCCTGCAGAGAAGGGGTGGAGGAGCGCAGGGTCGCCAGCGCTACACTGCCTTTATGTTATATCATTATTTTGACGAATATTAAACTGAGATGGTAGGAATTTGTTAAACTCCTGTGAAAGGGATATTCCCATCTGCAAGTTCCTATCCCATTATGTAGTGGGTGTGATAATATTATTAGCAAATACCTCGAACTAGAAATGTAGTATAGTTCTCCTGATTCACTATGTCACTTACAATTAGTTGGTAGGAAAAGGATGGCACCTCCTGTCAGTGTGTCAACAAGATATTGGGGTGCACTTTTTTTTCTGTATAGTGCTACTGATGAAGGTCCAAATAGGACCGAAAACGTTATAAAGCACATAAATAAATCTTCATGCAAAGCATTTTGGGAGTGCCTTGTCTACTTTTCACTTACAATTAGTTGCTCGTGATCGTAACCATAAAATAGCTAAGATGCAATGCCCTGCCCATGAGGAGAACTATACTACATTTCTAATTGAAGTTATTTGCTAATATTCTTATTATTGTACCTACTACATATTGGGATAAGATCTTGGAGATTGGAATATCCTTTAAGCTTAATAGGGTAAGACAATTTCATGTCCAAATTGCAAATTTAAGAATTTTGTTTTTATTTGCTATTTCCTGTAGTAAGTTCGCTGTTTTTACAGGGTACCAGAGGCAGCTGTTATATAAACGTGATGATGGGTCATACAGTGCATATGGTAAAAGTGACCCTGAAGGAAATATGTGGTGAGTATCCTGAAATAGTTGGAGATCAGTAAAACTGAATGGATAACTGACAGGTCTTATTGGGTTGGAACCTGTGCAATCCCAGTGAGTTAGCGCCCTTGTTAGGGGCATGAAACCTTTGTGGTATTGAGGTTTTACTTCTACATCCTATAGCTATAGATTGCTTCTATGTGTATGGCACTGCTACTATGACACCGTAATTATATCACAGTGGTTGCACTATTGTATTGTTTTTATATTGCAATATTATTTAGTCAGTATGGGTATTTGAGCACCACATGGGACTTATAATTGGGCACTGTTTGGTTACTTGAGCAGTGTTAAATAAGCCACCATATAGGAGGTTTCTACAAGCCACAATCATTATGAGGTATTACCAGGTTTTATCGATTTCCTGGCTCTTGGGAGGCACAGTTAGCACAAATCATAACACTAATGGTTAGAGATGAGCAAATCTTTCAAAGTTCGGGTCACCGCAGCCCCACTGTTTTGGCATAGCCATTAGCTTCTCAACTATTGACATAAGAAATATTGAGATGGATGAGAGACAGGGGTAGGGCTGGTGCTCCCAAACCTTGCCAATACAGACAAGACACAAGTTGGAGACCCATCTTGCAGCCTTGATATTTAAAAATATTTCAGGCACACAGCAAGACAGTGGCATCAATTGCCCCCCTCTCCATTTCCCTATAGTGTCTTTGCACAGCAGTGAGGTATGGTCCATGCAAAACACAGGATGTGGCCTGGCATTTCCATTTTAAAAATTAAGAGGTGGATCAGTGACAGGATTAGGCCTCTTGCTCCCATACCCCTGCCAGTACAGACAAGACACAACTTTTAGACCCATCTTAGAGTCTTGATATTTAAAAACGTTTCAAGCAGACAGCAGGACAGCGGCATCAATTGCCCCTCAGACACTGTATTATTGCTTGTATAATTGCATGAGGGGGAAT
The DNA here is from genome assembly GCF_048569485.1 of Anomaloglossus baeobatrachus. NCBI lineage: Eukaryota > Metazoa > Chordata > Amphibia > Anura > Aromobatidae > Anomaloglossus > Anomaloglossus baeobatrachus. Next base: position 55,095,584 of record NC_134357.1, on the reverse strand, counting down.
CTACTGGGTATATGGCACCAAATGTTAGAGCAGCTCTGATAGCAATCACATCACATTTTTACTTACCATCATCTCTCTTCTTTTAAGGCTGACTGCTTTTGTCGTGAAGTCGTTCAGTAAATCAAAACCTTACATTTCTATTGATGACATTCAGCTCAGTGCTTCTTATTCTTGGTTAACTAGAAACCGATTCTACACTGGCTGTTTCCGAAATGTGGGCAAACTGTTCCATACGTCCATGAAGGTAGGGTTATTTCTTTGTTCTATTGTGATCTAGACAATATAGATAGCATAGAAAAAAAGACCTGGAGATCAAAATGGGGCCAGACTTCTTTGGTTGATAGACAGCACCACAACACATCTTCTCAGGAAATAAAGTCCTACTGAAGCGGAGGCAAAGGTACCACCGTTAGGCATGTTCATGTCACACACGGACTTGGGGAAGGTCCGGCATGGGGCAAGACACACAACAAACGGGTTTCTCCACAATAAACAAGTTGTACACCGGGGACTCTTAAACAATGGTGGACCCTGGTGCTGGGAGAGGGATGAAGGGACACCTCCCGCACTCCTAGCTAGTCCCCATACAGGTTCCTCACCTGTCACCAAGCAGGATACCTGAAGCCCTGAGCCACTCTGCAGTAATCTCTGACTAGTGAGCTAGCAGGTGAGGATTGCTAGTCCTACCGCTGCACTAATACAACATGAAGGTGAAGGTACAGCGGACAGGGGTAATAATCAGACATTAAAGCCCAGCTTCATGGCTGCAGTCAGACACCAGAACTGCAGCTTACACTGCTTCACAGCAACAAGGTCTACAACAGCTCCTTCCACCTCAAGGTCTAGCTTCAGAATGAATCAGAATACCCAGCACCCTCTACTAGGAGATGTGACCATATATAGGAGAAGGGAGTGGTCACCAACCAAAAACACCTGAGGCCTGAAGTCAGAAGCTGCTGGAAAGCAAAACTGACATTAACCCTTTCACCACCAAAGGAAAGTAAATATGTGTAACTTGAGAAATCTCATATGGCAAAGAGAGACTCTTGCCTAGATCCTGTCACAAGTCTCTAGTAACAGAGAGACAGCTGTGACAGTTCAATTACGGTACAAGAGGTCAGGGTGCAGAAACAAAGGAATCGCTTTATTAATGTACAGGAAATATATGTGTTAACCAAGGGTGAAGTATAGCACAGTTAACAAACACTGCAGATTCTAGCCGGACTTGCCAAACCTGTGTCGTCCCAATTCTTACAAGGATCAATACAATGGTAAACTTTAAAAGGAGAATCTACTTAAGACGGTGGTGCCCTAACAACCTGACTAGCCTCTACTAAATGGGCCGTGCAGCTACCACGCTCTTACTCATGAAGCCTACGTTAATCCCTATCGGGTGTGCACACCGTTAAAGGATTCACAGTATTGTTGCAGGGGAACAAGTCCACTCCTGAGAGCACGATGCTCGGATGGCCCGTTGGTGCGCATTTTCCATCCCATTGAATCGCCAACCTCAGGAGCTTGCTCCACTGGTACTCGATGGCTACCAGGGCTCAGCTACTGTCCGGATCACAGTCATTCTCTCTTATAAACCGGCACTGCGCTTCTCACCCAACCTCCGTTCTTAGACACTTCTCCATCGACGTCTCCTCTCTCATTCGACCTGACTTCTCCTGTTCGCACCGTAAACTCTACTCCTGCTCTTTCTCAAATTCCCACACTTTTGGGCAGGGTTAGTCCAACTACACAGTTCCAAGGGGAGCCCCGACTCTGCCAGCTAGTCCACAAAACATAGAACACCTGGGAGCACCAACTCTTAAAGTCACATTACTTGTTGTCCATTTTTCTTTCAGTTGTCATATGATCCTACGGCAATATGACAACCGAAAGAAATATGAATATGGCAATAAGAATGGCCATATTCTTATTGCCATGTGTGCCAACACTATGAGACTTATGTGGAAGAAAGTATTTCACTACATTACATGTTCCCAGAACTTTACAGCTAATATGTATCCAAACAACAATATATCCACTGTTGTTATGCTGAAATATCACTTATGTTACAGGGGGGTGTTGAAGATGATGTGTCCCTTTCCGCTTATGTTACAATAGCACTGCTGGAGGCAGGAAAACCTCCACAAGTAAGTAATCAACTGCAAAAATGAAGTACGGATTAACGTAGTATGTTCATTTTAGGTCATGTTTGACATTGATGCAAACTGCACATGCAGGACTAGGCTAAAGAATTGTAGACCGGGCTATTCCCCAAGACTCATGTTTCCTAGAAGGATTTCAAGAGCTAGTCCTCCAATAGAAACCTGAGCGTTCTGCCTGTTAACAGAGATAATTGTGTAAAAATGGTGCCAGGTTGGCTTTAGTTATGCTCATGGCAAGATTGGCAATGTGCATGGAGATGGTGGGAGTCCTGCCCCTGAAGACACAAGCATATCATGTATAGAATGTATATAACAGGATTGCTATGTAAAAATGCAAATGTAAAGAGTAGGATTGCTATGTAGGATATGGTAGGAAATGTCGCCATCTAGTGGCTGGTTTAGATGAAGTTTGTAGCAATAGGTGACAGTAGGGATAAGCAATAGTTAAGTTGTGGGATCAGCCACTGACAATGGAGCTACTCTGTAGGAGGAAAGGGCAGACAAGTGTGGTGACAAGTGCAAGTTGTGTGGAATACAGAGGTCACAGCTAGTGGGTGATTGTGACAACGACAGTCATAATATTCAGTGGACAGAGAGAATAGAGCTACCGGGCAGGATTCAAGAAGTTGTGACTTAAATAGAACTAGCTCCTTCCCCCTATAAGGCACTCCAGACCCCGGACTCAAACAGACTCTTCTGTTGTTGGGTTGTCTCCAATAATACAAGTCCTCAGGACTCAGGAGGACATTCAGAGTAGACCTGGGTGAACAAGTACTGACGTTAGTCTGGCTGAATGGTCGGTGTACTCCGGTAGACGGTAGTGAACGAGTTCCTGTGAGTGGGAAGCCAACCTCTAAGCTGATGGGAAACTTTGTCATATTTATTTTCTTCTTGCTACTAAATGGAAAATAATCACACGTTAATTGAGTGTATTTGTCTTCCAGGATCCTCTTGTTAGAGATTCGGTTTTATGCCTGCAACAATTGGCTTTGAATGTTAATAATATGTACACCCAAGCGTTACTTGCATATACGTTCACGCTATATGGAGACACTTATTACAGGAGGATCTTATTGGATAGACTGGAGCAGAAAGCTGTGAAAAAAGGTACGATTGTTGACAATTTTTTAACAATTAAACCCACTGTCTTGGCTTAATAGGCAGCCCCCACCACCATGATAACTCCTCCTCCAGTTCACCGAGGGATCACCTTCCCCTGACAATCACCTTAAGTAGTATCGATACAGTCACTAGTGATATTCAATTTCTGGAATCATAGTTATCTCTGATCCCAGCAGTTGTGGTAGAAGGAATTACTGCCGTAACAAACACTCACTGTCACTCGGAGTTTTGCTCAAAACCCGCCAAGTGCCATGGTGGCATCAAATGATGTTCCCACTACAGATTCTGGCACCCCACACTATGGTTATTCTGGTGTTTCTGAGATATATAGGCAGGTTCGGGCGTCAACCAGCTGTGTGCTCATTACAGAGTTGAACTCTGCTAGCCTGCTGGTTACTTCTGGGATCACATGTTGTTGGAAACCTATCACAGTTAGTCCCGCCTTTTTAAGCTGATAGAAGCTGTCTTCCCACGCCGACTATAGTCTTATGCTGTGTTGGTCTATGTGTTGTTGTGTCCCAGTCTTGCTGGTGATTGTGTTGCTTTGTACCTGTTGTTGCAGAGAATCTCATTGTCTTGTTTTCTCCCTGCTCTAATTTTCCTCCTTACCTCTTATTGTCTTATACCTGTGTGAGCGTGCTATGAGATAGAGTTTTGGTTTCCCCTGTTTATCTATCTCTGTTAGTGTAATCATACCTCTGTCCCAGCCCTCCCCTGACTTGGGGGGAGGGGCTATAAGTTCAGGGCTGGTCAGGATCAGGGCCAGGAAGGCAGCTCAGACATCCTCACCTTCAGAGGTAACTCTGAGGTAAGGGATAGCTAGGGACCTCAATCCAGAGAGCCAGTCTTGGAGCCCATGTCCCCTGCGCTCTCCCCATTCACTATGATACTCAAGTATGAGAGATATTTCGGTCATTGTTCACAAACGGGTTAAGCAACAGGTTAAAGGTATATTCTGTAAATTTAAATCCAGAGGCCAATGCTTCAATGGACATGGCTGACAATCAGTTTTTCCCAATACAAAAGTAAATGAATATATTTGGTATCACCCTGTCCATAAAGTCTGATCCATGAGCAAAAATATAAAATTATAAGATAAATCACATAATGCAAAAAAAAAAAAATGGAATGCTATTTTTTGGTCCCACATAAAAATGCCATAAAAAAGATAAAAAAAATTGTATGTACCCCAAAATTATATCAATTAAATCAATAAAAATGCAACCTTGCCATGCAAAAAAATCAGCCCTACGTCTTTAAAAATGACTACACAAACCATTCTGTTTACAATGTTTTTTCTGTGTAGGTTTTTTGTTATTTTTTAAACGATACAAATTTGGTGTTTTCGTAATCATACTAACAAATAAACAGACACTTCCTAACAGACAAGTGTGAACAGGTGTATACTGAATATGAAATAAACTAACAAAGAAACAGCTGCACTCTGTGAAGATATACAGACATTGAATATAGGAACTTGGACATGTATTACTGCTAAGGAAATAAATTTTAAACTATTCTTTTTATACCCCAAGTGTCTCAATTTTTTTAATTTATTTCCTTATGAGTAATGCATGTCCAAGTTCCTATATTGAATGTCTGTATATCTTATCGTCTCAGAGTGCAGCTGATTATTTGTTAGTTTATTTCATGTTTAGTTTGCACCTGTTCACACTTGTCTGTTAGGAAGTGGTGTCAGTATTTTTCTTTTTTCTGTAATCATACTGACCTGCAGAATTATTTTGCCAAATCATTTTTACTGCATAATGAAAGTCAGAAAAGCAAACCCAAAATTTAATGCTGTGTGTCTTATTTGCTTTTTTTTCTGTGCTCTTTTTACTATGCCTATTGATAAAGATGGACAACTATATTGGCAACCAAAACCCCAACCTGTGTCTAATGAGCCATTTTGGCAACGGGCTTCATCTACGGAGGTGGAACTGACATCTTACGTCCTCCTGGCTCTGCTCTCAGCTACTACTAAGGACCTGTTCCATGCGGCACAGATTGTGAGCTGGCTGAGCAAGCAACAAAATGCTTTCGGAGGATTTTCGTCTACTCAGGTAAAGTTTTTTACACTCTTTAAACACTATGAATAAATTATTTGTAACCTGGTTTTGGCTCTGAGGTCAGAGGTGGACATACAGTTGTGCTCAAACGTTTACACACCCTGGCAGATTTTTTTTGCTTTCTTGGCCTTTTTTCAGAGAATATGAATGATAACACAAATACTTTTTTCCCACTCATGGTTAGTGGTTGGTTTTTCTCATTTTAAATCATAATGACAACCGAAAACATCCAAACGACCCTGATCAAAACTTCACATACCCTGGTGATTTTGGCCTGACAACATGCACAGAAATAGATAGAAATGGGTTTGAATGTGTAATATAGGTAACATTCTCACCTGTGACCTGTTTGCTTGTAATCAGTGTGTGTGTGTGTGTGTGTGTATGTTTGTGTGTGTGTGTGTGTGTGTGTGTAAAGCGTCTGTGCAGAAAACTAACATTTGGTGTAAGTGCGTGTGTCCATCTGTGTGTTCCGTGTACTGTCCGCATGATATTCGGACAGCACATGGACAGCATGAACTTGTATAATTACCTATCTCCGGCGCTGTTGTTGCTTCCAATCGCACAGTGAGTGCAGTGAATATTGATGAGGCATAATGAGAGGCCCAAAAGCAACAGCAGCGCCGGAGACAGGTAAGTATAAAAATACATTTATTTCTCAGTGACTTGTTTCCCGCAGTACAGGTCACACTGATGTCACACAGATCACATCAGTGTGCAGTCCGTGTGACATCAGTGCTCCCAGCAGAAAAGGGACATGTCGCCGTGTGGAACACACGGACCATGTCAAAATACAAACGTGTGAACAAGCCCATTGATTTTAACGGATCTACTGTACGTGTGTCAGTGTCTCCGGTACATGTGAAAACGGACGTCACATGTGTGAAGGAGGCCTAGGATACAGTTTACCTTTAAGAATTGGATGTTTCTTGAAGCTTATTCTTATAATATCTTTCCATTTTTATTCTTGTATAGGACACTATTGTGGCTCTTCAGGCCTTGGCTTTATATGCAGAAGCCACGTTCAGTGACAAGGGAAATTCTACTGTGGTGTTGAATTCAACCGGGGGGTTTCGGGAACAGTTTCATGTGAACAATGACAACCGGCTTCTACTTCAGAGAGCATCACTCCCAGTGATCCCGGGAGAGTACACCGTAACATCAAGTGGGAACAGTTGTGTCTATGTGCAGGTGAGTCAAATGTCAATTACATATTAAAAACAAGAGTTAAAATGCGTAACATTTATATATATATATATATATATATATATATGTATATATATATATATATATATATATATATATATATATATATATAAAGAATGTTTTTGAAGCTATGTGATATTCATGTATTTAGAGCCTGAGCCTGATTAAATACATTAATAAAGTTTTTATATTTTTGTACCATTTTCTGGTGTTTTTTTTTCATGCTATGCTTTTGTAGGTTCCCTATGTACAGATTAGAACCAATCTACATACAATGAAGATTGAGCAATATTACAATACTTTTCCTTTAACGACTTCCATTACTTATTAAAATCAAGGGCTGCATTCTTAATTCTACAATCTTCAGGGTTATATTTTCACTGTGTTTACAAGCTAAATAAAAAGAGCCTGTAATAGTGATGGGCTAATATATTCAGCACTAGTCGTCACTTGCATAAATTTTAAGGTATTTGGAATACTCGTTACTCCTCGAGTATTTTGCTCCTTGCCTCGTGAGTTTCAAGTCCTGTCCCAACATTTGGCACCTGATTTTCAGCCGTTGAACATGCAGGGATTGCCTATCCATCACAGTAATGCTGAAGACATCTTTGCTACTGGCATTACTGTGATTTTCAGGTGCAGCAAAAAAAAATAAAGTGCGGTCCCCCACCAATTTGTGATAACCAGCACAGGTAAAACAGACATTCTAAGGCTGGGAAGGTCCATAGTTATTGTGTCCTGCCCAGCCTAAAAACAGCAGCCCGCAGCTGTCCAACAATTGGCTCATCCATGAGCTGCCCCAATTTTGGCACTTTATCAGGGTCATCCCAATTGCCCTGGTGCAGAGGCAATCGGGGTAATATATGGGGTTGATGTGGGCTGTGATTTGTCAAAAAAAATCACAGCTGCAATCAAGCCCTGAGTTGGTAATGGAGAGGTGTCTATGAGACCCCCCTTTACCAAGTAAAAAGAAAACAAACACAAGCAGGAAAAAATCCTTTATCGTAAATATTAAAAAAAACACACCCACTTTCATCTATTTATTAACCCCATAAACACCCCTGCAGGTCCATTGTAATCCACACAACGTCCCATCACGATCTCAGCTCTGCTACATCCAGAAGCTGCAGTGATGGAAAATGCGAATGATCACTGCAGCTCTTGGGACACACTGAGTGCAGCGGGGGACCTGGCTGTAAAAAGTCAGTCAGATCACCGGAATTCACAGTAGGGTTACCACGGTACCAAGTGTGACCAGAGGTGAACCTGCTGCCGGATTGCGGGACACAGCGGCAAAGCAGTCCGGAAATTCGGTAGTTAGGTCACCAGAGTTCGCACTCGGGGGCTGCCCCGCTGCTCTCAGTGAACTTAGTTGATCCTGCTGCTGGATTGCCAGACTGCTGTGCCACCATGACCTGCAATCCGACAGACCACATATTTCACTATTTGTCCATCACTAGTCTGTAAGTACTGCGCATACTCTAGTCGATCTCCAAGGCAACGAAATGTAAACAAAAGTATTACTATTTTAAGAATGGCTAAAAAGTTTGATAAGTAGTAATCCACAAAATTGTTTGTATTTACAAGTACTTTCCAACTATACCCATTTATGATGATGGGAATAACCCTTGGAAGCTTTTATACAAGTTTAGTTCTTGTGTTTCTGTTTTGTTTTTTTCTTGTTAGATTTTTTTGGATAATTTCTAATTAAGCTCATTATTCTGCAGGCTCTCCTGAGATATAACGTCCCTCCGCAGAGAAATGAGGCGACCTTTATGATCCGGCTGGACGCAAGACCACTGCAGTGCACCAGAGGCCTCCCCACAAAGCTCCAAATCAACATTTTTGTAGCGTGAGTTTAAGTAGATTGCTTAGAAGAAGACACCAGCAAATTTGTTCATAACTGGTGGAGGAAGGTTGAACTAGATGGACCTAGGTCTTTTTTCAACCTATGAATTGAATTTGCCTCAAATTTTAGAATACAAATTCTGAATCTGAATTCAGGAAGACATCAGCCGCCATTTTGCTGAATTGCATAACACTTGGGAAGAGACTATAAAGAAAAATGATACACCCCTCTCTGGTCACTTGTGCTGTTTTCACCACAGCCAAGCTCCACTCCATTATTTCCTTCTCACTATGTGCAGGTGCTTTCGGCGTTATGTAGGTGTCATGCTAGGGATGGGGAAGTACCAAGCGAATGGAGAAAAGGGAAACCCTGTGTCTAGGGGAGGGAGAGATGATGACCCCTAACCAAACCTACTGCTGGTCCCTGTGGTACCTCACTACACTAGATAGGTTCCACACCTAGCCGGATACCAGACCCTAGGTATCTCTAGTGCTGGGCCCTAAATAGGAAATGGGTGGGATGAGCTCTTCGTCAACCCAACTAAACACTAGAACAGACATAAGGAGGACACACAGGGGGAAAATGCATGAACAACTTATCCACAGATGACTCAGGAAGAAGTTCAGCAAAGTTTCAGCAACGATACCACAGATGAGTACAAGACGCCTGCTTTCAACCAGAGCTTGAATGAACTGAATAATATCCCCAGCACAAGTCCAGGGAAGATGGGAGTATTTAAGCACAAAGGGCATACAGTGGAACCTCGCCTAACAAGTAACCCAGTTAAAGAGAATTTCGCTTAACTAGCAAAGCTTTCTGTAAATTTGTAACTCGATTTACGAGAAAGCTTTGCTGTACGAGCAAAACCCTCACCGCACACACTTCCGATTCCGTACATCCACCGCGCTCTGACTCGCACTTGCAGTCCACACAAACACACAAGCACGCACAAACACACACAAACACACACGCACGCACACACATACAGTATTATGCTCACCTTACCTTCCGTTCCACCGCCAGCCTCATGGTTCTTGTAGTTCCCGGGTACATCGTGACGTCCTCGCGGCGAACTACAAGACCCAGGATGCCGGCGATGGAACAAAAGGTAAGTTGAGCATAATATGTGTACCTTCAGTTCCATCGCCGGCCTCCTGGGTCCTGTAGTTTGCCGCTCCACTCCAGGCTGTGCATTGGCAACCATAGTGACGAAGCAGGAACTTCCTGTCACCGCTACTCAAAGGCAGCACGCTGGCCAATCAGAGGCAAGCATCTCCTGCCTTTGACGTCAGCGCTCTGGGTGCGGAAGTTCCGCCCTCGTCGTCATGGTTACCCGATACACAGCCCGTGCTACTGAACAGCAAGTCCCAGCAGGCCGGCGATGGAACGGAAGGTAAGGTGAACATATAATATGTGCGTGTGAGTTTGTGTGTGTTTGTGCGTGTTTGTGTGACTTTGTGTCTGTTTGTACGTATTTGTACATGTGTGGAATGCCACAACAGGGGACCAGGATGGGACATTTAACAAGTTGTGGAATGAATTGTCTGCATTACAGTGATTTCCTATGGGAAATCTTGCTTTGCCTAATGAGTAACTAGGTTAACAAGCACACTCCCAGAACGGATTGTTCTCATTAACCAAGGTTCCACTGTACTGATAATCAGCAGCTGGATGGAAGGAGAGCTCCGCTGGGTCCTAGGGGAAGAGATGAAAACCCAGCAGGAAAGCTATCTAGTACAATGAATACTGACAGCAGGAACAATAGAAAGTCAGGGAGCATCTTGCACAGCCAAATGCTGTGACCTTCTATTGCCAGAAATCACATGACTGTATGTCAGCCAAGACACACCCGTCACAGAAGGCCTATTAACATCACAACACACGTTGTGAGTAGGCTCAGGCACCTGATAACATGGTCACTTTACAGCATGCATCATAATGTCAGAGGCCTAAGCAGTGCAGAAATCCCTAGTACAGTGTGAAGATGCCCAAAGATGATGTCACACACCTGATGAAAGAAAAGGCCGTATGGAGCAAAATAACCAGGTGATGGAAATCATGGAACATATGAGTGATAAGGTTTCACCACTCATCACAGCCCAGCATCTCGCGCACTCTCTTCTTCACTGCAGAACGCCGCAAGCTGGAGCAATGCCGGGCTGTGACAAGTGCTGAAACTCCACCCACAGCCCAGTCACTCAGGAAGACTGGAGCCGACCTCGGTGATGTTGATTCAGCTGGAAGTTGTCGTGACATCATCGAATTCCAGAGGTCATAAAGCCCAGGGGTCACTTCATGGGGATGAGCGGACTGCAATAGCGCCACTCAGAGGCAGAATTGGCTGAACAAGGTATTTAGAAAAAGCCTTCCCTATCAGTTTTACAGGGATGTGATCACTATTGCAGAGTAGTGAACCATCTCTTTAAATCTAAATCCCTTGCCCCTGTCTTATACTCACCTTCTGGCGGCTTCATCTTCTATCACCGCCATTCCAACGTTTGTGACTTCCCAGAAGCGCCAGTGTTTCATGGAGTGTGTCAGAGTTACAACTCAAAACAAGTCTATGAGAGTCTCATTTTGGCCTCATTCTGGCTGTCATAGACTTGTACTGAGCGCTTGTGATGAAACTTCTGACTTCCAGCCAGTCAGAAGTTACGGGCACAAGATGGCGCCGTGAGATCAGAGTGACACTGAAAAAAACACCAGAGGGTAAACATAACGCTAGGGGCAGGAGGACTTTAATTTAAAGCACCACTCCAGCAGTGAAAAAAAAGCTCAAGTGGTGTTTTAAGGGTTGTGTAATACCTCGCAAATGATGCCATATATGAAATGTGCACTCTCAGTGGTGGCTTATTTTAAAGATATGCATCCACATGTTGATCAGATAAGGTCATCTAAAGGAATTAGGACTGATCACAAAAATAAAGTGCCTGAGGTTCATTGGGTTGCACAAGATCTCTGTTGAGGTAATGTATAGAACTACAGCTAAAGTTAATGGAGTTCAGTTGCATAGTGTCTATGTTCATGTAGCGCCCCACGGGACCTGAAGGGCTACTCGTCACCAGGCCAGTGGTATTTGGGGTTGCTGTGAATGGCCTGACCCGGCTCCATGGCCCTGTCGGCTACATAAAGAGAGGGCAAGGTGATGGGCAATAGGGGATGGGAGTTTGCTTTGCAGCGCCACCTGTGGTATGCTGCCAGGGATTAGCCGCCGCTGCGAGATGTTGCTCTCCTCCAGGGCTGATGGTAACACCGTCTGGCTACCGTGTTGCTCCATTGTCTCACTGGCTCCACCGGTCGTCTCCTACTCCTTCCAGCCAGGCCGGTTCTAACAGGAGAAGCTCTGAAGCACTCTCTGCGACCGTGTTGTTCTGTGTTCCAGGCTATTCTAAGGTAAAAACTGTGTGCTCTCTCACTCCCCTGTGCTGCCCCCACCTTCCTGATGACTCACCAGTGCTGGGGGAAAACCCGTTGCAATGTGGATCACCTTCTAGTCTAGTTAAAGTGGGAAAACATGTTGTGTAACTGCTGACTCATTTCCCGGCTGTGTTGTGTAAGCATGAACACCAGCAGTTAACCCCTTCTTACCCGGGGTGCCACATTCAGAGAAGACTTAATATGGTGCAGTGATGTTCTTCAAAAAATAAGAAATGGCAGTGCCTTCAATCTAGCAATAGAACTCAACAATCACAGAAATATGTCCTCACTTACTCAATATTGCACCTAATTCCAACAACCCATCCATCATGTATAGGAGTTTGAAGTGGATTTGCTTAACCAACACTAAATGTTCAATCAATGTGGATTCTGTCAAGATCCAGCCACAGATTTTCCACGTAAATATAACTAGTCACCTCTTCTGCAATATCTGGGAGGTCTGTGAAATAAAGAGACACCTCCCAAACTCATCAGCTAATTTCCTGGGCATCACCAAACTTGTTGGAAATCAATAATTCTTGGATGTTTCAACATTCAAGGAAGAGGGGACATGGACATGAAGAGGAGGGGACAGGTGTGGACGAAATTGGGTTTGGAACGGCCATGGCTGTCGTAAAAAATGAATCCTTCTCTATGTCAATTCACAACCCAAGTCCAATTTTCAGCTGCAAAGTATCCTCCAAATTCATGATGGATTTTTCTAATGCAAATTCTTATAATTTATATACAGTTTAAAACTATAGGATTACTAAAATTTTATATTTGGGTCCAAAAATAGATGACAACTAGCACTGTGTATATAATGAAGGAATCATTTTTCTTCTATCTTTGCTCTTTCTAGATACACCGGATCACGCCAGATATCGAACATGGTTCTAATTGAAGTTAAGATGTTGTCAGGTTTCTCTCCAGTAAAAAGTTCAATAGAACAGGTGATCTCCTTGTATGTTACATGTAAATCACTGTGCCTTGAGATAATAGAAAATAGACCATTGGATTGCGTCGCTAGAAATGTCCGGGATAAAGGGGTTAAATTTATTGGCTATACCTAGTGATGAGCGAGCACTACCATGCTCAGATGCTCGGTACTTGTAACTAGTGATGAGCGAACACTACCATGCTCAGGGGCTCGATACTCGTAACCAGTGATGAGGGAGCACTACCATGATTAGGTGCTCAGTACCTGTAACGAGCAGTTGGCTGCTCAGGTGGGCGTGACTCAAGTACTTGGGTATAATGGAAGTCAATAGGGAACTCAAGCATTTTTCCAGGAACTCTTCCCGAAAAATGCTTGAGTTCTTCATTGACTTCCATTATACTCGAGTACTTGAGTTGTGCCCAATAGAGCATCCAACTGCTCGTTATGAGTACCAAGCATCCGAGCATGGTAGTGCTCGCTCATCACTAGTCACCAGTCCTGAGCATGGTAGTGCTCACTCATTACTAGTTACGAGTACTGAGCACCCCAGCATGGTAGCAACCGTTTATCACTAGTTATGGGTACTGAGCACCCAAGCATGGTAGTGCCCACTCTTCACTAGTTACGGGTACTGAGCTCCCAAGTATGGTAGTGCTCACTTAAAACTAGGTACAAGTACTGAGCACCCGAGCATGGTAGAGCTCACTCATCACTATTTATGGGTACTGAGCACCCCAGCATGGTAGTGCTCACTCATCACTAGTTACGAGTACAGAGCACTCGGGCGTGGTAGGGATCGCTCATCACTAGTTACGAGCACCCGAGCATGGTAGTGGTCACTCTTCACTAGTTACAAGAACGAGCATGGTAGAGTTTGCTCATCACTAGTTATGAGTACCGAATATCCGGGGTACTGCACTATAAATAACACCTAAATGTTGACAGATCACCGCTTTTTGGTGAAATTATTTTACAGGATTGATCCAACAAAACGTGAAGTGCTCTCTTTAGGGTAGTATTCCTGACATGGGGGTCACTAGTAGGATAAAAAGTACAGAAGTACAAAGCCTTCATTGGACATGAAGTGCATTCAAAGACCAACCTCTGCCCAAGGTATAAGATTAAAAGACTATATTTTTTCTTCAGGAGCACACAGCTCCTCGGCCCCTCAGATTCTGCCTTGACAGAGCCGGTGTGTTCCTGAAAATTGGCGGTTCAGATCAGTGGTATGGTCTGCCATGTGTTCTCCCATGCTGCTGAAAGAGTTAGCTTTGACTTTGTTTCATTAGGGACACAAAATCCGGCCAGCTTTAGAGGAGCGCTCGCCCGCTCTTACGCATACCTCTCTGATGGCAGTAGTGTGGCTTTTTTAGGAAAATTTGCTCTGATTACACATAATGGTATCTAATCCTGTTTTTGTAGTTCCTGGGCAGTCATTTTATGGGTGCACTGGTATACAGGATTTCCCTGGTAAAATATTAAATAATTCAAACGTCATGTCTGGTTATTTTAGTTTTTAACCAAAATGAGCAATCTAAATATATACATAAGGACCAGCCTGAGCTAAGTGTTTACCGTTGTTTGGGTCATTTTTTTTTTACTTGTCTATACTTTCTCGATTCTTTTATCTTTTTTTGTTTCCTTAGTTAAAAACATTTAAGATAATTCAACGGGCAGAAGAAGAGGAGGACACGTTGACTCTCTATCTGGATGAGGTCTGATCTATCTCTATGTTTATATCACATTAGAAATAATACATGCTTTTCTTAGTATTAAATAGAGAAGATGATGTCGTGCCCAGCAGCTGCATATATGTAGGTGCTTAGTAGTGATGAGCGAGCATGCTTGTTACTACTCGGTACTCGCACGAGTATCACTGTACTCGGGCTACTCGGCGGGTACCGAGTAATTTTGCAATACTCATGCTTTACTCGTGGTCTTCATTTCTGCATGTTGGCGCTCTTTTGAGAGCCAGCCCTCATGCAGGGATTGGCTGGCAGACCACTGCAATGCCACAGCCCTGTTAGTTGTGGAATTGCAGTGATTGGCTGGCCTGCACAGCGTGACCGAGCCTTTATACCGGCCGGCGCGCTGTGCTCTGTACACAGCCATCTCATATTCCCTGCTTTCCACGCCCACAGGCGCCTATGATTGGTTGCAGTGAGACACGCCCCCACGCTGAGTGACAGGTGTCACACTGCACCCAATCACAGCAGCCGGTGGACGGGTCTATACTGTGCAGTAATATAAATAAATAAATATTTAAAAAAAACGGCGTGCGGTCCCCCCAATTTTAATACCAGCCAGATAAAGCCATACAGCTGAAGGCTGGTATTCTCAGGATGGGGAGCTCCACGTTATGGGGAGCCCCCCACCCTAACAATATCAGTCAGCAGCCGCCCAGAATTGCCGCATACATTAGATGCGACAGTTCTGGGGCTGTACCCGGCTCTTCCCGATTTACCCTAGTGCGTTGGCAAATCGGGGTAATAAGGAGTTAATGGCAGCCCATAGCTGCCACTAAATCCTAGATTAATCATGTCAGGCGTCTCCCCGAGATTCCTTCCATGATTAATCTGTAAATTACAGTTAAAAAACACACACACCCGAAAAATCCTTTATTAGAAATAAAAAACACTAACAAAGTCCCTCATTACCAATTTATTAACCCCGACAAACCCTCCATGTCCGGGTACTCCACGGACTCCGGCGTCGCGTCCAGCTCTGCTGCATGGAAGTGACAGGAGCTGCAGAAGACACCGCCGCTCCGGTCACCTCCACGCAGCTAATGAAGGGAATAGCGCGATCAGCTGCTGTCAGTCAGGTAACTCCCGGCCACCGCTGGATCCAGCGGTGGCCGCGATTAACCTCAGTGACAGCAGCTGATCGCTATACTCACCTCAGTTGGTGCATGGAGCTGACCGGAGCGGCGGTGAGTAGCGCGATCAGCTGAGCTGTCACTGAGGTTACCCGCGGCCACCGCTGCATCCACCGCTGGATCCAGGTAACCTCAGTGACAGCTCAGCTGATCGCTATACTCATCTCATTAGCTGCGTGGAGGTGACCGGAGCGGCGGTGTATTCTGCAGCTTCTGTCACTTCCATGCAGCAGAGCTGGACGCGACGCTGGAGGACTGTGGAGTACGCCGGACATGGAGGGTTTGTCGGGGTTAATAAATTGGTAATGAGGGACTTTGTTAGTTTTTTTTATTTCTAATAAAGGATTTTTCGGGTGTGTGTGTTTTTTAACTGTAATTTACAGATTAATCATGGAAGGAATCTCGGGGAGACACCTGACATGATTAATCTAGGATTTAGTGGCAGCTATGGGCTGCCATTAACTCCTTATTACCCCGATTTGCCAAAGCACCAGGGTAAATCGGGAAGAGCCGGGTACAGCCCCAGAACTGTCGCATCTAATGTATGCGGCAATTCTGGGCGGCTGCTGACTGATATTGTTAGGGTGGGGGGCTCCCCATAACGTGGAGCTCCCCATCCTGAGAATACCAGCCTTCAGCCATATGGCTTTATCTGGCTGGTATTAAAATTGGGGGGACCGCACGCCGTTTTTTTTAATTATTTAATTATTTATTTCACTGCACAGTATACACACACCGGCTGCTGTGATTGGGTGCAGTGAGACACCTGTCACTCAGCGTGGGGGCGTGTCTCACTGCAACCAATCATAGGCGCCGAAAAGCAGGACAGCAGGGAATAGGAGATTGATTAATGAGCGGCCGGCTTTTTCAAAAGAGGAAAAGCCACCGGAGTTTGAACAGCTGTGCAGCGCCGCGGCAGTGATCGGGGAACGGTAAGTAAGAGAGAGGGGGGGGGGAACTGACCGACAGACTGTGAGAGGGGGACAGACAAGACAGAGAGAGACAGACCGACGGACTGAGGGAGATAGAATAAAAAAAAAAAATGACCGACATCGCTAGTAAAAAGCACAAAACGTGCGTTTTGGACATCGGAGTGCCACACAGGGTTTTCATGTAAAATCTTTCATGTATTAATCTCAAAAAGTAACATACATTAGCTCTATCTCACTATTGGGTATGTGCCCTTAACATTTCCGCCATGAAAATTCATTTTGGTGTCATTTTGGAAGGTTTTCTGGTGAGTCCGTAAAAATGGCGTAAAACTTGGACAAAATTGTTCACAGCTGTGACTTTTGAGTGATAAATGCTTCAAGGGGTCTTCCCCATGCTGATGCCATGTCATTTGAGCACTCTTCTGAGACTTTTGTGACATTTTTAGGGTTTCTACATGCTGCCGGGGGGTCATTTCACAAAAATACTCGGGTCTCCCATAGGATAACATTGGGCTCGTTGCTCGGGCCGAGTACACGAGTATCTTGGGAGGCTCGGCCCGAGCTTCGAGCACCCGAGCTTTTTAGTACTCGCTCATCACTAGTGCTTAGTAGTAAATTAATATAGTGAGTAGTAGTGAAGGAGAGGGGCGCCAATAAGACCCCGTGATCGTATGTGCCTTCGGCTGGGGGCCATGACACTTACTGGTTTCTTCAGGCAGGTGTCCATCACCCCGCTGGCAGTCGCCATCATAGGCAGTTAGTAACACACACAACATCAGAGTTCACTTGACCAACCACAATCGTTCACTTTTATTCTTCACACCGGTATATCAGACATGGCCTTCTTTACCTTTTTGTTTGCTTAGTGTGGGGTAAGGCTCCTTGACCTGTCCCCCACTATCTTGGATCTCATCCTCAAGCTCTGGTGTCTGTGTGTCCTTTCCCCCTCTTCTTTACACCTGCATCCGCTGCTGGGCCACGACGGCTCTCTAGCCAGATAACTCTCTAAGCCCGTCAGGGTGAGCCGTAGGCTCCGGACCTCTTGAGATTACCTCAGGGATCCCTGACTGGTCCTAGCACTGAGACTACATCTTCTCTCACTTAAACTCTATATTGAAGTAAGACCTCTATACTGTCCTTCCCGCATCTGTCACTTCCCTCTTAATCCTATCCCAGCCCAATCACTTGGTGGCGCGTGTTGACAACAGTCCTGCTCTACTGCATCTGGAACCTGCACCTAGCTAGCAGCATTATATATTAACATATACAATAGAATTGGTATAAACAATGAATATTTAGCATAGTCAGTACAGGGGCAAGTCCACCTCCTATAATAGATTACCATGGCCCTCAAATGCATATCACCCAAGAATTATTGAAGTGATGCCATGGCATCTGACAGCAGCACGCACCGTTCTGTTTCCCTTTATGGACCTTTAGACCGAAACGTTGGCCTTTCTACTTGTACAGATATACTGCTGCATCACTGAAAAAAACCTTGTGATATGTGTCTTAGTATTAAGACTGATTTGTATCAGAGCTTTATAAATTAAAGTGAGTTGCACACATTCATCAGATGGATATTTTTTAATTAATACTCGACATATACAGTAGATTTCTAACATATTCTTTGGTCTTCATCAATGAAAATCTTAGTTTTAATAGATCCCACCAAAACCCATTTGGATTTCACTGAAACTTGTGTTCACAAGGCTCCATTTGGGTCCTACTAATGATACACACTCCTGAATATTGAAATTGCAACAACAAAAGGGAAATATCTTTGAGTTACGGAAATCACAGGATATATCGACAAAAGATGACAAACATAGAAACAAATTTTCCAAAAAATCTCAATTTATTCAATATGGAGTACGAACTCCACACGCAGGAATCTCTGCACTTACCTTGGCTGCTATTAGTGTGCTTATTAATGGTTCTGCCATGCTGAATGCACTTGGGCAACTCATCAAGATCCTCTGCTGGCAGCTCCAACATCTGAGCTCATATATTACATATTCTCTGTTATAACCAAGGAATTATCTAGTCATTTATTATCCTACTGTTTATGTTGTCATTTCAGCCAATGTTCTCTTCTCTTTATTCCTACAATCTTTAGATTGGACATGTCATCTCCAGCTTTTCATTATTAGTTGAGCAGGAATATCCAGTAATGAACTTGAAACCAGCCGCTGTAAAGATCTATGATTACTATGAGAAAGGTGAGTGTGGTGTCTTCATTTTATGACTCTCAGTAGTTTCTCCGGACTAAAACTGCGAAGAATTTCTGGTGTACAAAGCACCATCAGTTTTGACAAAGCGACATCAGGTTGTACATTTCCCGGTCCCCCCCCCCCAACATCACCTTTTTCAGCAAGGTTGAGTCAATCAAGTTGAGACAAACATATCAGCTCTTGCTTGTGCCCTAGGTGCTGCTGTGTTTGACATAGGACAGTGTTTCCTGTTTAAACACTTATCAGTACTGGAAATAAAGAGCACGCTGCTGCGCTTCACAACCTACACTGTGTGAAATGGAGACAGCTATTTTGATACTCCGAAAAAATTAAAGAACTATAACTGACATGGCATGGTTAATTGGCCACATACTTAGAGATAAGCTCTTCTGTCAAAGACTGAGCTGTGTATAAATAGTTAGTACTTGCCCTGGAGATGCAGTGAAACCCAAGATGATAGTGGCTGCCTTGGGTCTACAGAGGGACTGCAGTGGCAGCGTGCTGAAGCTGGTTGGGTCGGCCTGGAGCTATGAAGGGATTCAAACCGCAATGGAGTTGCATGTGATACAGGAGGTGCTCGCAGATTAGGTTCCCGGCTGTTGTCAGTGGTGTGGGTGACAGACAGCATGGAATCCAGGGGATGCTCCCCGTGTTGGTAACAGCTATGGCAGGCAGATCAGGTGGCAGGTGGCAGGGGTTAGCACGGGTAACTATGAGCCACAGTCAGTGGCTTCCATTGTTACCTAACCGCATGCGTAGAAAAAGCGCGTGATGTCACTGGCTCAGAACAGGCTACAGAAGCCTGTAGGGGCCAAAAGAGTTCAGAGGCATTTCAAAGGCTAAACGTGCCTTCTTCATAAGGAATTGCCCTGCTTGAGCCAACATAGCTTATTAGTACTGGTTGGGAATCCAGCCCCCTTTTTTGCCAAAGCTGATGCATAGTCATGTGAGGGGGCTGGCTGCACAGACAGCTTAGCATCTGAAACAAGCTTATACACAGTACCGATGATATGTGTTGTGCACAAGCCAGAAATGGAGCTGACAAGCCCCAGGATCTTGCTGATATCGTTAGTTTTGAGCACCTTTAATATTTGAAGTATGTTAGTAAGTTCTATATTTTGCTATTTTAGGCACATTTAAAGAGTAAGTGCAGTTTTATATTTTAATTTATTCTTCAATTAATAGTACACATCAAAAAAAGAAACTTTGTAAAACTTTGTGAAAGTCCAGATTTGCACGGTTTCAAACTTACTTGATTCCTGAGCCCGGGATTCCGGGTGTTGATCTGGATCTGGCAACTTGGCAAATAAAAAAAAAATAAAGGAAAAATAAAGAAAATAAGAATGAAGCAAGCACTTCATACTTACCAAGGCTCCAGCACAGCTGTAACTGCTTTGGCGGCTGCCCATATACTTCCGCACAGGAGTCTGTGATTGGTTGCAGTCAGACACGCACCCAGCCTGTATGACAGCATCTACCTGCAACCAATCACAGGCGCTGTCTGTGGGTCTATATCGTACAGTAAAAATGAATAAAATATTTGAAGTAGAGTCCCCTCATATTATGAAACCCAGCACAGATAAAGCATATAGCTACAGGCTGCAGCCCCCAGCCATATGCTTATCTTGACTGTGTATCAAAATAAGGGGAAGCGCATGTGACTTTTTTTAAAATTATTTAAATAAATAATTAAAAAAAATACCAGCTTGCAGTCCCCCCAATTTTGATACCCAGCCATGGTAAAGTCCAACAGCTGGGGGCTGGTATTCTCAGGCTGAGGAGAACCATGCTTGTTGGGCCGCCCCCCAGCCGAAAAATATCAGCCTGCAGCTGCCCGGATTTGTTGCATGCATTAGATGCGACAGTCCCGAAATGTTACCCAGCTCTTCCCGATTGCCCTGGTGCGGGCTTTAAGGGGTTTATAACAGTCCACAGCTACCACTAAGCCCTAGATTAGTAATGGGGAGGTTCTATGACATCCTCCCATTACTAATCTATAAGTGAAAGTAAATATACAGTCATGGCCAAAAGTTTTGAGAATGACACCAAAATTATATTTTCACATGATCTGTTGCCCTCTGGTTTTTAATTGTGTTTGTCTGATGTTTACATCACATACAGAAATATAATTGCAATCATATTATGAGTACCAAAAGGTTATATTGACAGTTAGAATGAGTTAATGCAGCAAGTCAATATTTGCAGTGTTGACCCTTCTTCTTCAGGACCTCTGCAATTCTCCCTGGCATGCTCTCAATCAACCTCTGGACCAAATCCTGACTGATAGCTGTCCATTCTTGCATAAGCAATGCTTGCATTTTGCCAGAATTTGTTGGTTTTTGTTTGTCCACCCGTCTCTTGATGATTGCCTACAAGTTCTCAATGGGATTAAGATCTGGGGAGTTTCCAGCCATGGACCCAAAATCTCTATGTTTTGTTCCATGAGCCATTTAGTGATCACCTTTGCTTTATGGCAAGGTGCTCCATCATGCTGGAAAAGGAATTGTTGGGCGCCAAACTGCTCTTGGACAGTTGGGAGAAGTTGCTCTTGGAGGACATTCTGGTACCATTCTTTATTCATGGCTGTGTTTTTAGGCAAGACTGTGAGTGGTGTGATTCCCTTGGCTGAGAAGCAACCCCACATATGAATCGTTTCAGGATGCTTAACAGTTGGCATGAGACAATACTGGTGGTAGCGCGCACCTCTTCTTCTCCTAATAAGCTGTTTTCCAGATGTCCCAAACAATTGAAAAGGGGATTCATCTGAGAAAATGACTTTACCCCAGTCCTCAGCAGTCCACTCCCTGTACCTTTTTCAGAATATCAGTCGGTCCCTGATGTTTTTTCTGGAGAGAAGTGGCTTCTTTGCTGCCCTCCTTGAAACCAGGCCTTGCTCAAAGAGTCTCCGCCTCACAGTGTGTGAAGAAGCACTCGCACCAGCCTGCTGCCATTGCTGAGCTAGCTCGGCACTGCTGGTAGTCCGATCCCGCAGCTGAAACAGTTTTAAGATACGGTCCTGGCGTTTGCTAGTCCTTCTTGGGCGCCCTGGAGCCTTTTTGACAACAATTGAAGCTCTCTCCTTGAAGTTCTTGATGATGAGATAGATTGTTGACTGAGGTGCAATCTTTGTAACTGCGATACTCTTCCCTGTTAGGCCATTTTTGTGCAGAGCAATGATGGCTGCACGTGTTTCTTTAGAGATAACCATGGTTAACTGAAGAGAAACATTGATACCAAGCACCAGCCTCCTTTTAAAGTGTCCAGTGGTGTCATTCTTACTTAATCATGACTGATTGATCGCCAGCCCTGTCCTCATCAACACCCACACCTGTGTTAATGGAACAATCACTAAAACAATGTTAGCTGCTCCTTTTAAGGCAGGAATGCAATGATGTTGAAATGTGTTTTGGGGGTTAAAGTTCATTTTCTTAGCCAATATTGACTTTGTAAGTAATTGCTGTTAAGCTGATCACTCTTTATGACATTCTGGAGTATATGCAAATTGCCATTAGAAAAACTTAAGAAGTAGACTTTGTAAAAATTAATATTTGGAGCATTCTCAAAACTTTTGGCCATGACTGTAGTAAATGAGATGATTGTTTCCAACCAGAACAAATAATCTATCATATATTTATTTTTCAGATGAACAAGCTGTTACAGAATACAACTCTCCCTGCACTTGGTGAGTGATCTGTTCCATGAGACTACAACTCTTTAATTACTATGAAAAAAAATTATTACAAATACTAATTGCGTTCATTCGAGTTTAAAAAAATGTGCTTGCAATAGGGGTAGAAAAAATGATTAAAAAAAAAATCATAAAATATTCTCATTATATAAACAGAGTTAGATGTTATTACAGTTTTAACCCTAGAACGCATGCCTGGGGCCTCGCAGGCCTGCTAGGTCATTTGTTTTCTATGGTAGATTGTTATGCTTGCGCGTTCTAGGGTTAATTAACTAAAGGGGCTATTCAGGATTATGATATCGATGACTAATCTTTGGGGCTCACTCACACTGGTGTATACATCAGACGAGTGCTATCTAATATTTCAGTGCTCATCAATGATTTTGTGCAGTCTCAACATGAGAAAAAAAAATTTCAGCATTTAAGTCTATGGGTGTGGGCAATACATGTGTCCGATTTACACTGACCTAGACAATGGAGAAGATGGAGAAATTAAGTTCTCCATCTTCTCCTCACCTGTGCTCCGATTTTCACATGCAAGAAAATCAGAACACCGTAAATGACACTCGGCTCAAACTCTTATTAGGCTGCAGTGTTTGCAGTGTTTTGGATGTAGTGTGTTTTCGCTGCATCCAAAATGTTGCGTTGCACAGTACAAGCACAATGGACAATATTTCTAGAAATCCCATTCCCAGGCCCGCAGCAAAAACTGATAAATAAACGCCTTAAAAGTGAAAAAGTGAACTAAAAAGTCTGTGCGAACTGCTTGCATTCTTTGATTGGCTCTAACTAGGAATTAAAGCAACATTTTCAAATGTAGTATGTCCACACAAAAAAAAACTCCCTCCCCTGGAAATGCTCTGTATATGGCTGACTGCATGTGGGCTGAGAGCCGAACTGCCCAATCATTGACTTCCATTATACTCGTTACTGGAATCGAACCCGTTAGTTTGGGTCCCCATTAACTTACATGGGGTTCAGGGTCCGGAAACCAGTTCATGTCTAGTGTGGGTCCCGAAGCCAACTTTTAACAAAAGTCCAGCCAAACTTGGTGATCTCGAACATCCACAGGTCTGCTCATCTCAACTTCGACCTCACCACAAATCTTACATCAGTCGATGACTGGAGTTTGGTTCACGGCATAAACAATTCCGCCGCTCATCATGAATTTGACAAGGTCGAAATACCCTGTCTCTCCCCAGCTCTGCATACTTTTTGAGTGTGAGACTGCCCAAAGTTGCAAAATTTTAGCACAGCCTTACGGTCTGCCAAAAATTTTGCAACTTTTTTTTCTGGAGTAAAAACTTCAATTAATTGGTCCCTATGTTCAGATCAGAAGTCACTTTTATAATAAAAGTCTATAAGGCCTCGTTTTGTACAAATGGTAATTCTAAGCTGAAGTCATGGGGCGGTGCTGCAAGCCTGAGAAGACGGTGATTGGCAAATATTTAAATACAACTAAACTACATTACATAAATACATAGTAAAGGTTTAGGGGGATAAGATTTTTGTCTGGAGCATTTCTTCATCTTATTTCATCTTCTTTAGGATCTGAAAGAAAAGATAAACCAAAATCCATTAACTCCTGACCCCAGATTCTACCGGATATCGGCTGAATATATAAAGAAGAAACAGAAGACATATTCCACCTAGAAATATTTGGTTGTCTATGAATTGATATATTGATGTTAATAAACTTTACAATCTGTCTTAAGATAAGTCTTTTTCTTGTGATTATTCTGCACCTAAAGCAAGTTTCAAATGTTAGGGCAATAAGTTTTAGAGTCATCACAGGGAAAGTGGGCCTGGTATGTGTTGGTATATACAACAGTTGAATGATTTCTTTGTATGTGTGAAGGAGGACTTTATGCTGATCTAACAGTAGATGGCGGTGTTGTGTAAAGTTTCCTTACTCATTGTTGTAAAAAGTCTTTTGTTTCTTCTTTCTAGTTTCACTTTCTCTTCCTGATGCAATGCTGAATGACTGTGCATATTTGTATCTCATATATCTTAGGGTACTTTCACACTTGCGTTCAGCAGAGTCCGTCACTATGGAGAATAGCACAGTCCGTTAACGTACTGCGCTATTCTACACAGACTTGTATGAACGACGCACTGTAACGCAAGTGTTAGCGTTGCATCCGCTGGACGACGCAGCGTCGTTATTTTGACGCTGCGCCGGGTGGGAGGAACGCAGCATGTAACGTTTTTTGAGCAGCGCAATCCGTAGGATTTCACTGCGCATGCTCTCTCTGGCTCCCTGCACCCGTAACCAAGGTAATTATCGGGTAACCAAGCAAAGTGCTTTGCCGATATTTACCCTCGCTACGTGTGCAGGGAGCCCGACACTTCCCCACTTGGCTCCGCCCCCTCCCGCACTCCACTCCGCATGTATGTACATACACACACACATACATACATACACACACACACACGCACACTCACCTGTCCTTAGCTCCATGGCCCCCTTGGCTCCAACCACTCCTCATTCCGCCCCCCGCACACATTCTCGGCGGCCGAACGATCAGCTGAGCGCCTGGCAGCTGGCTATTGAGAACGATCAGCTGATCGTTCACAATAGTCTGCTGCCGGTAAAACTGTAAAGAAGAAAAAAAATAAATAAATTAAAAAAAAAAAGCTTTCCGTTGTTTTTTACGATCCGTAGCATCCGTTGTGCCACTATATGCAACGCATCCGTTGCATCTGTCACACAACGCAATGCTACAGAAGCCGTCCAACGCAAGTGTGAAAGTAGCCTAACAAGTAAAGAGTTTGTTATCCCATGTAATCTGCTCTGTGAACTTTCTTCTGCAACTGGGAAGCTAGAAGCTGTGCTGTGCAACAGTATGAACCCTGGCTGCTCATAGTAAAGGGCCAATATGTGTCCCAGCAGCTGGATGCCAGGGAAGGGCACCCCAATAAAATCCTTAGGTCACAGAATTAATTAGTGCAGTAAAAAAATTTGGGGGTGAAGAGAAGCCTAGCCTAAATGGAATACACCCTGAGGCACACATTTATAACACTATGTAAGACGTTGATGAGTAGTTGTGTGGATAAGATAGCCCAAAGACAGGTCACATTTAAAGAGCAAAATGCCAACATTCTGAGTAGTAATGCATAAGAATAAGTTTGAATAGAAAGGTCTACTGTGGTGACCGGCAGGGGTTGTGCTCCCGACTCACAGTGGCCAGCTTATTGTCACAATGAGTCCCCTCCAAGTTGCACATACACACAAAATCCTCCAATAAAAGGGTATATAACAGTGGAATGTAGTGTTTTGCACCATATCTGGTCCTTGTAATAGAATCTGCTGACTGCAAGTGGCTCGCACTGGCCTGAGTACTCGAGCGAACCCAATGCTCGTTTGACTGCGAATTCGAACACTGATTTTTAAGTAAAGTCCGTGTTCATTACAAACACTAAACTTAAGTTTTTCAGGTTTGCTCATCTCTAATGTTAACCTTTAAAGCTTGCTGTCTTCAGATTACATAACCTGCTGACAACTTCCCTTTTAGGGTTGACCCACACATGCGGACAGGCAGACCTCTGTGAGATGCTTTTCTTATCAGGTCAGTTCACTGGTTCTCAGGCTGGCCTTCTGGTAATCCTTACTCAGTACTCCTTCCTTATGGCTGAGCTGTGCTTCTCCTCAGAGGCAACTTATCCTTATAGAGATGCATTAGAAATCCTCACAGCATGGAGGCTGTCAGCTCCCCTTCCTCTCACAACAGCTTAATTCGACTTAATTTTCCACTGCATAGCCGTAGTTAGTACATCCCACTTGCATGTGTGTGACTCAGCTGCAGACATCGGCTGACTGCACAGGGGAAGCTTAGCTCTGAGTGCTGCTTCTCAGCAAGTCTCACAATATGTTACAGCATACAGTATACTGTACATAGAAATCAAAGTATTTGTATGGAACACACTATACTTCTGGTATCCCACGTAGATGGCCACTTAGTGGGATACCACGTCTCCCCTTTTGAAGCGTGTCGTCCCCGACACAGCTGTATCTGAAAAACAGAAGGGAACAACATGCACGTACCTATACATTCATTCAATGCATACTGTTGCTTACAATTTGGAGAAACATGAAAATATGCAACATCTGGATGCAAAGGTAAAACAGCATGTAACCGTAATACAGGGAATCCTTTTGTCTCGTGGAAGGTTCTGGTAGAAGCAACCCCCACTAGGTGGGGAATTGGATAACAGTTAGCCGCTATAACCTCTTTGCATGGTCCCTGGGTGCAGTCGGCGCACACAGACCATAAAGAAACTTTCTGCACCAAGTTGTTTTTAGGAGGGCTAAGACACAGTGTGGCAGTAATATCGCTGTTGTAAGGCATGGAGTCTCTGTTAATACACAGTAAAAATACATCTCTATCAGACCCACAGATGCAAAGTATTGTAATACTATTGTATGTATTGAGGATTTCGATTGCGTTAGGGCAATGACAACCAGAGACGAGTTCTTGGTGCAAAGACGTTTATAATATGCAACCACGGTATGTACATAAACGGAACAAAAACACAGCAGAACATAAAACACAGGAAATACCTTCCAGGATCGGAGCAAAGGGGAATTCCCGGGACCACGCACCGGACTCCCCCAGGGAGACCACCAAGAGCGAACCCCTATACAGGGACTGTCTGGCAATCACCCCAGAAGGCCTAAATGCGCAGCAGCCGGGACACAAAAGGGCAATAGGTATAGTCCAAAAAATGTCCGTACGGTATGAGTCCAGAGTGGTTTATGGAACGGAAGAAACCGGGCAGAAGTACTGACCAAGGACGGCAGACGGAGTCCGGGCACAGCTAGATGAGACCAGGTAAAGTCCAGAGTCAGATTCGGTTGTTTCCAGAGGATTCAAATCACAATCAGGAACCAAAAGCAGCAGGGCAGGAGCACACAGCAAGCAGTATACTCAGGCACTGGACTAAGCTTAGGGGCGGCCTTTTAAACAGAGGGACAGGAAGTAGGGCAACAGAACAGCAAAACTCCATGTTAACCAAGGGCAAGCTCTTTCAAAAGAAACCTGGAAATCCCGGAACTCTGACAAGTATCTTCTGTTTAGATAGGCAGCAACCAATTATTCCTGGTAACAAGTAGGTAACTGTCCCTTGATTGCTCGTTTGACTCTCTATAGAGCAAGTACTGCCTCTTCTTCATTGGCGGATGACACTCCAGGCTCCTCGACTGTAGAGGGCATCCCCTGAGAACCTACTGAAGGAGCCTCCTCTAGTGGAGAAGACAGAGCTGGCATAATAAACTGAAGACAGGGCACATGAAGCGAAACAAGCGGAATGCAGGGAGACGCAGGAAACCTCTTCTAGTGCAACAGGGGTAGAAACTGAAAGGACGGGAACTTCCTGGGGAATGCAAGCCTTGATCTGGCTATGGTGGACCACCTTTTCTTGCTGAGTGTCCTCTCTGTATGCTTCCAACCCTGGGAAGGTGATACTGGGGATGAGATAAGGGCAGGATTCCCATTGGTCGTTCAACTTGAGGGAGCAGCGGTTCTTTGTAGCTCAAACTCTGTCTCCAACTTGTAAGGGTTTGGCTCTGGCCGTAGCACTGAAATTGTCCTCCTGCCTTTGGCAGACAACTTTCATTCGGTCTTCCACAATTTTGTTAGCTTCTTGCCTTCTTGAAGATGCCTTTGGTTGTATGTAACCCAATCTGTCTGTGGGAGGGTATTATGGCAATCTTCTACTTGAATATTTAGTTGGAGGTCTGAAGGCAGTTTACCCTGATGACCAAACATCAAATAATATGGAGTGTAACTGGTGGAGCAGGGGGTGATATTATTGTACAAGTTAACTCTTGGAGTAAAGCGGGTTTTACATGCTACGATATCATTAATGAATTATCGTCGGGGTCACGGTGTTTGTGCCGCACATCCAGCGTCATTAACGATATCGCAGCATGTAATACCTCTGAGCGACCTAAAACGATCGCAAAAGCGGTCATCCTGAAACAAAAAATCATTCTCTGCTTATTAGCGATGTTGTTCATCGTTCCTGCGACAGCACACATCACTGTGTGTGACACCGCAGGAGCGACGAACATCTCCTTACCTGCCTCCAGCGGCAATGCGGAAGGAAGGAGGTGAGCAGGATGTTACGTCCCGCTCATCTCCGCCCCTCCGTATCTATTGGACGCCTGCTGTGTGACATCGCTGTGACGCCGAACGAACCGCCCTCTTAGAAAGGAGGCAGATTGCCGGCCAGAGCGACGTCGCAGGGCAGGTAAGTGCATGTGATGGGGTTAAGTGAGGCTGTGTGGCACAGGCAGCGATTTGCCCGTGTCGCACAACTGATGGGGGCGGGTACGATCGCTTGCATGCTAGCGAGATCGCAGCATGTAA
This sequence comes from Anomaloglossus baeobatrachus, assembly GCF_048569485.1. Lineage (NCBI taxonomy): Eukaryota > Metazoa > Chordata > Amphibia > Anura > Aromobatidae > Anomaloglossus > Anomaloglossus baeobatrachus. Next base: position 55,066,722 of record NC_134357.1, on the reverse strand, counting down.
AGCCTGCTTTACTCTAGCCATTTGTTCCTTACTTGGGATGGAACATTCTTTAATATGTCAAAGTTTTGTCCATCCTTTCTTACAGGCCATTGCATTTTGGATGGTAAGAGGTAATGCAAAGTTTCTTGCACTCTAATGCCTGCTTTACACGCTTCAATAAATCTTTCAATCCGTCGGGGTCAAGTTGTAAGTGACGCACATCCTGCATCGTTCGTGACGTATTTGCGTGTGACACCTACGTGCGATCAAGATTGAACGAAAATACGGTGATCGCATACACGTCGTTTATTCCTCATACATTGGACGTTTTGTTGTATGAACCTAGTCAATTGAAACGTGTGAAATCCCTCATACGATTGTGATGTCTGAGGCTATTTGCGCAGGTGTGCGCTCTGCACCGCAGCTTAAAAAAGGTCCGCTTCAGAGCGCAGCTGAAAAGCTGCGTTCTGAAGCGCCTCACAATGTCTGTCATTCACTATTCTCTGTCAGTCCATCACTATCTCTGTCCCTCTCTCTCTGTCCATGTCAGGCTATCCCTCTTACCCCCTCTCTCATACTCACCGATCCCCGATCACCGTCACGGCGCTGCACGGCTTTCTCACTGCTCCGGCGGCTTTTACTATTTTGAAAAAGCCGGCCGCTCATTAAACAATCTTGTATTCCCTGCTTTCCCCGCCCACCAGCGCCTATGATTGGTTGAAGTGAGACACGCCCCCACGCTGAGTGACAGGTGTCTCACTGCACCCAATCACAGCAGCCGGTGGGCGTGTCTATACTGTGCAGTGAAATAAATAATTAAATAATTAAAAAAAACTGGCGTGCGGTCCCCCCCAATTTTAAAACCAGCCAGATAAAGCCATACGGCTGAAGGTTGGTATTCTCAGGATGGGGAGCTCCACGTTATGGGGAGCCCCCCAGCCTAACAATATCAGTCAGCAGCCGCCCAGAATTGCCGCATACATTATATGCGACAGTTCTGGGACTGTACCCGGCTCTTCCCGATTTGCCCTGGTGCATTGGCAAATCGGGGTAATAAGGAGTTATTGGCAGCCCATAGCTGCCAATAAGTCCTAGATTAATCATGTCAGGCGTCTCCCCGAGATGCCTTCCATGATTAATCTGTAAGTGACAGTACATAAACACACACACCCGAAAAAATCCTTTATTAGAAATAAAAAACACAAACATATACCCTGGTTCACCACTTTAATAAGCCCGAAAAAGCCCTCCATGTCCGGCGTAATCCAGGATGCTCCAGCGTCGCTTCCAGCTCTGCTGCATGGAGGTGACCGGAGCTGCAGCACACACCGCCGCTCCTGTCAGCTCCACGCAGCAAATTAAGACAGCCGCGCGATCAGCTGAGCTGTCACTGAGGTTACCCGCTGTCACTGGATCCAGCGGTGGAAGCGACGCTGGAGCATCTTGGATTATGCCGGACATGGAGGGCTTTTTCGGGCTTATTAAAGTGGTGAACCAGGGTATATGTTTGTGTTTTTTATTTCTAATAAAGGATTTTTTCATGTGTGTGTGTTTATTTACTGTCACTTACAGATTAATCATGGAAGGCATCTCGGGGAGACGCCTGACATGATTAATCTAGGACTTATTGGCAGCTATGGGCTGCCAATAACTCCTTATTACCCCGATTTGCCAACGCACCAGGGCAAATCGGGAAGAGCCGGGTACAGTCCCAGAAGTGTCGCATATAATGTATGCGGCAATTCTGGGCGGCTGCTGACTGATATTGTTAGGCTGGGGGGCTCCCCATAACATGGAGCTCCCCATCCTGAGAATACCAGCCTTCAGCCGTATGGCTTTATCTGGCTGGTTTTAAAATTGGGGGGGACCGCACGCCAGTTTTTTTTAATTATTTAATTATTTATTTCACTGCACAGTATAGATACGCCCACCGGCTGCTGTGATTGGGTGCAGTGAGACACCTGTCACTCAGTGTGGGGGCGTGTCTCACTGCAACAAATCATAGGCGCCGGTGGGCGGGGAAAGCAGGGAATACGAGATTGTTTAATGAGCGGTCGGCTTTTTCAAAATAGTAAAAGCCGCCGGAGCAGTGAGAAAGCCGTGCAGCGCCGCGCCGGTGATCGGGGAACGGTGAGTATATGAGAGAGGGCTGCTCAATTCAGTTACTCAGGGGATTAGCGGTCACCGGTGAGTCCTTCACTGGTGACCGCTAATCAGGACGCGACACAGACAGCCGCAGCATGACAATGAAGTCAGGTGAAGTTAACCCGAGTTCATTCTGACAGTGCGGCTCTGTCTGCGTCTGCTGTCATCTGCCATTCAGCTCTGCTACATGGCTGTCTGTGTCTGCTGTTAGCGGCCATGTAGCAGAGCTGAATGGCAGATGACATAGTAAAAACGCATCCCTACACATTAAACACGCTTGGCAAGTCAATAAATAAAAAAAAAAAAAAAAAGGGTGCCCAATGCATACGTCACAGAACACATGATCTAAAGGATCGCACACAAAATTGATCAATTTAACATAGACTACTAACGCACGTGTGACAGCAAATGAACGACCTACGTGCGATCTCATAAGATCCCGTATGCAACCTGGGCGTGTCACATCGCATACGAAATCGCACACCTAATTGTAAGGTGTAAAGCAGGCTTTAGAGTGCACACATCCATAAGGCTTCACAACGTGTTTCCTAAACAACATGGCAGTGGTTCAAGCAGTTTGATCTCAGATAGACATGGCGATAACAAATTTAGTGTAATGGTCGATCTACGTCAGAGCATGGAGATATCCAGTACGGCTGGGTTCAGAGGAAGGTGAGTTTGAATGGGATGCAGCAGAGCTCTTTGTTCCATACCTTCTCAGCTACTTAGAGCACACGAGACATTATCTGCATCCTCTCTCAATGTCTTGGTGCATTCCTATCCAGTAGAAGCATTTTCAAATTGTCATTTCAGTCATCTGGCAACCAGAGTGTTTGGATTTATCACAGTGGTTCCTCCGAATACCTGATATTGCTGAGCTGGTTCTTTCCTTTTCCTTCTTATGTAAAGCAGACATGTGGTAAATGTTATTTATTAATGATTTTGTGTGACATAACTGGTTTATTCTGGTTTAAAGGCATAAAAATTCAGTTTGAAAATTGCCAAATTTTTGATATTTTCAGAAATAAACGCAAATAAAAAAAAGCAACCTCAGAATCACTGGGAAATGTTGAAGCGTTCCAGAGTTATTACCTTTTAACGTGAATCTGGTCAGAATTGTAAAATTTGGCCTGGTCAGGAGGGATAAAAACAGGCTTAGGACTGGAGTTAAAGGCTTAACAAATACAAATAAGAAAAAAATAAGATGCAAATGATTGTTGGTGATTATCCTAATTCATATGGCAAGGGGCATTTGAAGGGTCGATATTGACTTTTTGGATTGCTACTTAAAATAGGTGGTGCTAGAGTTCAAGTCCTATTTCTTTCGAAGAGGCAATTTCCATATTTAATTTCCCAGAGGAGCACTGCATGGCTTATAAGCCTCCTCACCTAGGCATGCTAGACTTGTCACTGCTCACCAGGAGAAACCTTACCCCTTGGATCCCAGCATTACAATGGCACGTGACATGTGAGATTCTGTACATTGCAGTCACTTTTAGACAGAAGGCTGTAATAAGCTATACATTTATTTTTATCTATATCCATATTTATAACTCATTGTATAGAAGAGACTTTACATTAGTTTGTTTATCCCAAAAATGTCACCATTCCGGTTACCCACTTTCGAGTTGATGTCTATTGTTCTACCAGTCCATTTACTAATACAGGAACAGAAATTTACAGCTCTAGACGTTCAGGTTTGTAATGTTAATGTAGCAGTATTTTCAGTATTTATGCATCCCATGCCAAAAATTGAGAGACCCAGCACTCCATGATTGGAATCCACAGTGAAGTCCTCATGTGGCACTAACCTGTGGAAGGAAAACATAAAACCCAAATTATAGCACAGGATTTGTCATTAAGAGCAGATCAGTCACCAGATATCACAATGTAAATTGCATTCCATATTAAATACACCTCATTGACTTGGTGAGCCTGGTGTATTTACCATGATAATCCAAGACCAACTCTATAATCCACATATTAATATGAGCAGTCTAATAGGAGTCTAACTGTAAATGGTAATAATTTTAGTATCAGGACAAAAAAACTTTAAACCTAGAATTATAATATATGGAGGACTATGCATGGTGCATTATACTATATGGAGGACTATGGGTTGTGCATTATACTATACGGAGAACTTTGGGGTGCATTATACAATATGGAAGACTATGGGGTGTGCATAATAATATATGGAGGACTATGGGGTACATTATAATATATGGAGGATTATGGGGTGCATTATAATATATGGAGGACTATGTGTGTGACGCCCTGGCACAGCCAGGTTGTCACAGAAAGAGTTAATCCTCCTTGGTAATCTGATCTCACACCGGTGCAGCCAGACAAAGCACAGCCCCCAGGGTAAGAGAAAAGCAGAGGAGAGGGGAGGGGCTGGGGGAGACAGTGTGTGGAGAGTAGACAGGACAGAGGTCTGAAGTTGTAGCTCCCAGGTGGGGAGCGAGGCGTCTCTGAAAGGGCCGGGACAGGCCGTAGTGAGGAAGGGGCCGGAACAGGTAGCCGGAGCAGGGCGGTGGCCCCTCGGTACCTGGGTACCCGGATCACTACAGGGGAGTGATTCCCCGTTCCCGGCTGAGGAGAAAGAGGAAGAGAGAGAGGAGAGAAAGGCACTTGGCTGCAGGGAAGGAACAACAAGGGCTGCTGCACCGCGTGTGGGACACTAACACCCCCGTACCGAAGGCTGCGGACACCGGCAATTCCTAGTTTACCAGTGACTCCGTGTGACTTTCTTGTGAGTACACCCGTGCCCTCGGGCACCGCACTGCAGCACTGCGCCCTGCTCCCTGCTTACCCCATCACCGGGCCCCGGGATCACCAACCCCTACCCACGGAGGGGCAACACAACACCTAGCTGCTCCGCTTCACCATCCCCGGGATCCCCACACCGAGCAGCGGTGGTGCTACTCATCACCACAACCGTGGGTGGCGTCACGGACAATATCCCAACACCCAAATACCCCCTTTTACTGTGGAGCCTGGGATCACAGACCGGGTCACGCCACCGTGATACCCGCAGAAGTGACTCTGTGGCCCGGATCTGAGTACCCCTGGTCCCCGGGCGACACATGTGGAGTGCATTATAATATATGGAGGACTATGTGGAGTGCATTATAATAAATGGAGGACTATGGGCTGTGCATTATACTATATGGAGAACTTTGGAGGACTATGGGGTGTGCATAATACCATATGGAGGACTATAGGGTACATTATAATATATGGAGAACTATGGGCTGTGCATTATACTATATGGTGGACTATGGGGTGCATTATAGTATATGAAGGACTATGGGATGTATTGTATTATATGAAGTACTATGGGAGTGCATTATAATATATGAAGGACTATTGGGGGGTGAATAATACTATATGGAGGATTATGTTGGGCCAATTATACTATATAGAAGACTAGGTCATTATAGTATTTGGAGGGCTATGAGGAAGCCTTTATACTTTATGGAGGTCTGTTTGAGGGTTATTATACTGTATGCAAGCAATTGTACAATGTAAAGGCTGTGTGGGGGTCATTATAGTGTTTGGAGGTCAACTGGGGCTATTATACAGTGTGAGGAGGTGTGGGGGACATTATACTGTATGGAGGACTGTGTGGGGGGGTCACAGTTGGGGATCATACTGTGTTGTGGTGACCATACTTTGCCGAGTAAGATGAGGGGGGTATAGTATGGTCATCATACTGTGTATGGAGATTAATGTGGAGAAATTCACTGTTAGCATATGATACAGTGGTTGTGGAGCACTTTTTTTGCATCATAGTTTATGGGTGGAATGACAGGGGAATCTAGGGGCTTCAATAGGAGGAAAATTACTTTGTAAGAGCTGCAAAGTTGTGCGATATGTTACGTAGACGATATTCCTTTATTTATCTTATTTTATTTTTTGTCTGGGTTGGGCCCAATTAGAACTTTTGCTCTGGGGCGGTATTATTTCTATATATGCCCCTGATCAGACACCTACTCATGGTGAAGCCCAAGATCAAAAATCTCTACCTAAGGGCTCATTCAGATGTTAATGTTTTGCATATGTTTTCTATATATCTGTCATTAAGTGATGCAGAACAGAAAAAAAGCATTTGAGAATCAGGGACACTCAGGGATTTTTACCAAATATTTTAGACAGATTCTCATTAGATCCAAATTTAAAACACCAGAGATATACATAGAACCCCAACCCATTTCATCCATTTTGTCATGATCCAGACCTGTATCGCTGCTATGGTTTGATTATTTCATCCAGCTCTGGTCTGGTCATGTCAGGGGTTAACTCCTCCTTGCCTCACTCTGGTTTCCGGGACACTATATACTGGTGCTACACCTTCGGTTCAGTGCCAGTGATAGTTTATGCTCTGCAGCGTGTATTACTGGCTCTGGTGAGTGACCTGATCTGTCCTGCCTCCCAGCTACCTTGTTCTGACCCGTACCCTCCTACGTTCGTCTGTCTGTCTCGGTACCTGACTACCCGCTCCTGTCTGCTGTGTACCCTTCCCGGTCTGTCTTATTTCAGTCCTGACCTGTTTGTCCTCTTCTCTTGCTTGTACTTGGACTTCCCGGCATCTGACCTATATCCACATTCCTGACTCCAGCCTCCGTCTCTCCTTTCTGCTATATCCGTGACTTCTTGGCTTCTGACCCTCGGCTATCACCTGACCACGATTTGACTATCCCTATACTATTGTTGAGACCTCTTGCTGCTGACCTGGTTTACTGACTACTCTACTGCCCTCTGGTGATTTACCTGCTAACTACACTCTGAAGTTACACTGCTGGTAGCTTCAGTGTCTCTCTTAGTACAGTGTGACACATTTGTCTTTTTTCTTTTTATTTTCTCCCTTGTCCTCCTGCCTTTACATCCACATGAGCCCACTTTCTACTTTTTTTTTCCAATTACACCCTTCAAATCCTATATTTCCATCTTGAATATCTAGTTTCCTCAATCCTTTTATGTCCATCATCTTTTTTGATAGACACAATAGTGTTGTGACTACATTACGGTGTCCCACAAAATGAATGATTTCTGCTGGAAAACATATTAAATCTCCAAAGGTTCATCTGTGCCGATTTTTGACCACAGACCACATCAAAGTTGACTTGAACTTTGATGATGTCATAAGTCAGAGAGAAGCTCTTAAAATGACAGTGAATTAATGCTGAAGAGATTTTAGTCTAACAAATTCCCAATTTACTAATTTTGCCAAAATGCTAAATACATTTTGAATGAAACTCCGTTGCAAAAAATATTTTTAACCTATTATGTGTCACGCTCCCCGGGTCCTCGGCTCCCCTCCCCGGGTCCTCTGCTCTGCTCCCCGGGTCCTCAGCTCCGCTCCCCGGCTCACCTGCCATGCTCCCCGCTCTCCAACCTCCGGTGCCCGTCCTTCCCAGGCCCCCTGGTCTCCGCTCCCGGCGCCCGACGGCTTCCCAGGTCCTGGCCGGCTCCCCTGCGTCCTCCTCTCAGCTTCCTTCCCTGGCTTCTGGCACCCGCGCCGCGCGCATGCGCATTAGGGCGCGCGCGCGGTCACTGACCCTTTCTTAAAGGGCCAGTGTCAAATTACAGGAAATGATGCACATAGGTACAGGGTATATAGGGGGTTAATGTCCAAGGGAGCGGGGCCTGTTCTTCGTGTTTTCCCAAGCTAGGAGTCAGGTCTCCTTGTGTTTTGTGAGATACTTACCTCTCTATCTTCTAGAGCCGATCCTGCATCGCCATCCGGTTCTGCGGTACCTCGAACCCCGAACGCTGTCCATCTGCCATCCTGACAGTCCGTACCATCTCGGATCCCTGCGGTGACCCGTCATCTCGCTCCAACGGTTCCGGACCCCGCCTGACACCATCACGGCTTCCGAACCTGAGCTCCGTCACCCGGACCACCATCAGTGACCTCGTGGTCCCAGGGACTTCTCCATTTTCTCCCAGTGCACGGACTGTCCTGCTACCTACAGTGCTCCGGCTACCGGACTCCTTTCCCTCATCCGGGAGTTCGGCCCACTGGATCCACCTCCAGGGTCTACCCGTCCATCTGGCCCTAACAGTAAGAACAGGCCATGGATCCCGCCGAAGCACTAGCGGCCTTGCATGAGGAACTCCAACGCCAGCGTGAAGTTCAGACCCGCATGCTGAACTTTATGACTTCCGTGGACACCCGCCTGACCACGCTACAAGCGGCAGTCACGTCTTCAACATCCCGAGCCTCCACTAGTCAAGCCACGACCCCCGCTCCCGTGGCTGCCTCTTCGGATGCTTCCAGACTGCGTTTGGCCACACCACCCCGGTACGCCGGAGATCCCAAGACCTGCAGGGGGTTTATAAACCAATGCTCCCTCCATTTCACGCAGCTGCCACATCTGTTTGCCTCCGACCAAGCCAAGGTCGCCTTCATCATGTCTCACCTAGAGGGCGAGGCACTGGCGTGGATGAACCCCTTGTGGGAGAAGGAGGAACCTATGACCAAGAACCTCCAGGAGTTCCTGCAGGCCTTTCGCAGCACCTTTGACGAACCCGGACGCGCCTCCGCGTCTGCGTCATCACTTCTCCGGTTACGTCAGGGAACACTGACGGTGGGTCACTACGCCATCCGTTTCCGCACCTTGGCTTCAGAACTCGGGTGGAATAACGAGGCCCTAACCGCCGCCTTCTGGGAAGGACTATCGGGTCGAATCAAAGATGAGCTGGCTGGACGTGATGTACCGTCCACCCTGGACGCCCTGATTACCCTAGCGACTCGAGTGGACATACGCTTTCAGGAGCGGTCCAAAGAGGTATCCCGTGAGAGACGTCCGGTACGGCATTCCTCTCCTCCACGGAAGCCCGCCGTACTCCAGTCAACGGCCTCTGGTGTCTCCGTCCATGAGCCCATGCAGATCGACCGTGTGCGACAGTCTGAACAACGTCGAGCAGAGCGACTCGCCAAGGGTCTCTGCTTTTACTGCGGAGAGGGCACACACCTGCTACACGCCTGTCCAGAGAGGCCGGGAAACTCCAAAGCCTAGGGTTGGTAGGAGAGGCCACCCTAGGTGCTGGGACTCTCTCAGACCCAGTCACATGGACTGTGCAAGTAACAACGGGAGAGACGCGGTTTACGGCTGAGGCGTACCTCGATTCTGGGGCAGCAGGCAATTTCATCCAGCAGGCCACGGTGGACAAGTACCAGGTGCCTGTTACTCCACTCGACAAGCCCCTCGTGATTGCCTCTGTGGATGGGAGACCTCTCTCTGACACCATCTCCTGGATCACCAAGCCGCTTGAACTGCGTATCGGTGCTCTGCACACCGAGAACATCGCTCTCTACGTCCTCCCACATATGTCACATCAAATTCTGCTGGGTCTTCCCTGGTTGCGGACACACGAGCCTTCAGTCAGCTGGGGCACTGGTGATATTACTCGATGGGGGCCTTCTTGCCATGAGAGGTGTCTTAAGACCATACAACCCATCCGGCGACCTCCGGTTCCCGAGTCCCTACCGGGACTGCCCTCAGCCTATTGGTCCTTCGTGGACGTCTTTGACAAGAAGGAGTCCGAAGTACTTCCGCCACATCGTCCTTACGATTGTGCCATTGACCTGCTCCCGGGAACTACACCACCTCGAGGACGGATATATCCACTGTCTCCAGCCGAAACAAGGGCCATGTCTACATACATCACAGAGAGCCTGGCTAAGGGATTCATCCGGAGATCCTCCTCTCCTGCTGGAGCAGGCTTCTTCTTCGTAAAGAAGAAAGAGGGTGACCTACGCCCATGTATAGACTACCGGGGATTGAACCAAATCACCGTGAAAAACAAGTACCCCCTGCCGCTCATCCCCGAATTGTTTGATCGGCTCAGAGGAGCTCGTGTGTTCACCAAGTTGGATCTTCGGGGTGCCTACAACCTGGTCCGTATCCGCTCAGGGGATGAATGGAAGACCGCGTTCAACACTCGCGATGGGCACTATGAATACTGCGTGATGCCCTTCGGCCTGTGTAACGCACCAGCTGTCTTCCAAGAATTAGTGAACGATGTGTTTCGGGACCTTCTCTACGTCTGTGTGGTGGTATATCTGGACGACATCCTTGTCTTCTCTCCGGACCTCCAGACCCACCGAGAGAACGTGCAACTGGTTCTACAACGACTGAGAGAGAATCGTCTGTACGCCAAGTACGAGAAGTGCGTCTTCGAACAGTCTTCTCTCCCCTTCCTGGGGTACCTCATCACCGATACCGGACTGCAGATGGATCCCAAGAAGGTCTCCTCCATTCTCAACTGGCCTCCTCCTTCTGGACTGAAGGCAATCCAACGCTTTCTTGGATTCGCTAACTATTACCGCCAGTTCATTCCTCACTTCTCGGCTCTGACTGCTCCTCTCTCCGCTTTGACCAAGAAGGGGGCTAATCCAAAGGACTGGTCACCTGCGGCCGACGCCGCGTTTGGCGCTCTAAAACGAGCCTTTGCCTCCTCTCCTGTACTCCACCGTCCAGAGTTAAACCGCCAGTTCACCTTGGAGGTGGATGCCTCCTCCTCGGGAGCCGGAGCAGTGCTCATGCAGAAGTCCTCCTCCGGGAAGATGGTGACGTGCGGTTTCTTCTCCAAGAGCTTCTCCGCGCCTGAACGCAATTACACCATCGGTGACCGAGAGCTATTGGCGGTCAAACTGGCTCTGGAGGAATGGCGCTATCTTCTGGAAGGAGCAGTGTACCCTGTCATTGTTTACACGGACCACAAAAACCTGGAATACCTGCGGACTGCTCAGCGACTGAACCCACGGCAAGCCAGGTGGTCCTTGTTCTTTGCCCGGTTCGACTTCCAGCTTCATTTCCGACCCGCAAACAAGAATGTACGCGCTGATGCCTTGTCTAGGTCTTTCGTGCCCATGGAACAGGAGGAAGAGACATCTCAACCCATCATCTGTCCAAGCAAGATTATTCCGGTGGCTCCTGTCACCCTGGCCCAGATACCGCCCGGGAAGACCTATGTCTCTGAGACTGACAGGCAAAAAGTGTTACACTGGGGCCATGCCTCGAAAATAGCCGGTCATGTAGGTCAGAAGAAAACATGGAGCGTTATTGTACGTCATTACTGGTGGCCATCCCTGCGCACGGACGTCGCCTCTTTTGTCTCTGCCTGCTCCTCCTGTGCCAGGAACAAGACACCCAAACACCTGCCATACGGCCGTCTTCTGCCTCTGCCCATACCCTCAGTTCCCTGGCAGCACATAGCGATGGACTTTATTACGGACTTGCCATTGTCCTCCGGACACACAGTCATATGGGTCGTGGTGGATCGATTCTCTAAAATGGCCCATTTCGTTCCTATGGCTGGACTGCCCTCTGCTCAGGAACTCGCGGACGCCTATATACATCACATCTTCCGCTTGCATGGCTTTCCATCACACATAGTGTCCGACAGAGGAACTCAGTTCACCTCCCGCTTCTGGAGGGCTCTCTGCAAACATCTGGGAGTGACTTTAGACTTTTCATCTGCCTACCATCCTCAGTCTAATGGCCAAGTGGAGAGGGTCAATCAGATATTGACCTCTTTCTTACGTCACTACGTGAACGCCCATCATGACGATTGGTCCACGCTTCTTCCTTGGGCAGAATTCTCCCATAATCACCACGTCAGTGAGTCCTCCTCCAGTTCTCCCTTCCATGTCGTCTACGGACTTCAGCCGTCTGTCCCATTGCCTGTATCCTCGTCCTCGGACATCCCTGCTGCTGATGCAGTACTCCGTGACTTTACTACCATTTGGGACTCAGTTAAGGCGTCCCTTGCACGGGCAACCCTACGGATGAAGAGACACGCGGACAAGAGACGCCTAGATCCTCCGTGTTTCTCTCCGGGAGATCTCGTCTGGCTTGCTTCCAAATACATCCGACTGAAGATACCATCCTACAAGCTGGGACCTCGCTACATCGGGCCATTTAAAGTCCTCGGCAAGATCAATGAGGTTTCCTACAAACTACAGCTCCCGGCCACAATGAGAATACCCAACTCCTTCCACGTCTCTCTGCTCAAGCCGGTTGTCCTTGGTCCCTTCTCCGCTGCCGCCAGCCCGGCTCCTCCTCCTATTGCTGAGGACGACATCTATGCGGTAAGGGATATCGTGGCCATGAAGACCGTACGTGGTCGGCAGTTCTTCCTGGTGGACTGGGAGGGGTATGGTCCTGAGGATAGGTCCTGGGAGCCCAGGGAGAACGTGGGCACTCCTCTGATCTGTGCCTTCATGTCCCGGTTGCGGGGAGGGGGGCGTGGGGGGGGGGTACTGTCACGCTCCCCGGGTCCTCGGCTCCCCTCCCCGGGTCCTCTGCTCCGCTCCCCGGGTCCTCAGCTCCGCTCCCCGGCTCACCTGCCATGCTCCCCGCTCTCCAACCTCCGGTGCCCGTCCTTCCCAGGCCCCCTGGTCTCCGCTCCCGGCGCCCGACGGCTTCCCAGGTCCTGGCCGGCTCCCCTGCGTCCTCCTCTCAGCTTCCTTCCCTGGCTTCTGGCGCCCGCGCCGCGCGCATGCGCATTAGGGCGCACGCGCGGTCACTGACCCTTTCTTAAAGGGCCAGTGTCAAATTACAGGAAATGATGCACATAGGTACAGGGTATATAGGGGGTTAATGTCCAAGGGAGCGGGGCCTGTTCTTCGTGTTTTCCCAAGCTAGGAGTCAGGTCTCCTTGTGTTTTGTGAGATACTTACCTCTCTATCTTCTAGAGCCGATCCTGCATCGCCATCCGGTTCTGTGGTACCTCGAACCCCGAACGCTGTCCATCTGCCATCCTGACAGTCCGTACCATCTCGGATCCCTGCGGTGACCCGTCATCTCGCTCCAACGGTTCCGGACCCCGCCTGACACCATCACGGCTTCCGAACCTGAGCTCCGTCACCCGGACCACCATCAGTGACCTCGTGGTCCCAGGGACTTCTCCATTTTCTCCCAGTGCACGGACTGTCCTGCTACCTACAGTGCTCCGGCTACCGGACTCCTTTCCCTCATCCGGGAGTTCGGCCCAGTGGATCCACCTCCAGGGTCTACCCGTCCATCTGGCCCTAACATTATGTAAGTAAAAAAAGTTAAAAATTTTAAGTAAAACTTTTTTTTTCCCCTAAGATGTCCATATCCGTTAGGCTTTTAGAAAATACTGAATATAACGATGAGAAGTTAAGGAAGGATCTTCATACCTAATGTACACACTACGCCTGCATCCTCACTGTGGTCACAGTTGTGCACTTTCCATGGCCGGTGAGGACACGTCCACAAGAATGGCTCCATACCGACACAGTTCACATCGTCCAGCAAAATGCTTCCGCTTCCAAGACCAAAGCGTGCCGATCCCGGAGCCTGCAGAGCTCGCCCACAGCCCAGCTGCCTGCAAACCACCAGGGCGGAGCACAGACCCCACAGGTCATCACACACTGTTCCCCACACACCCTTGTACGATACTTCAAGACGACCCTCGCAGCGGTGACTTCCATTTACGAGGCGCAGGCTGAGAGGAATCTCTGAAGACAAAGATAGAAGACAAGCTGAACATGACAACTATATGCTGCACTTTATGTTTACATACATAGGATCCAGTCTGTCATTTTTCTTATTTTTTTACATTTCATTTCTTTCATCATCATTTTCTTTCTACAAGATAGGAAGAATATCATAAACATTTATTTTCACAAAATTTCCCAAATGGAAGGTTTAGTTCTTGGATTGACAGTAATTACCACTGTTGAACACTTTCATGTTACTGTTCGTCACAGTCAGGGTGCGCATATATGGAGCAGGCTCAGGAGCTGAGTCCACGTCACACTGGGCAGATGCCGGCTATGTTACACAGCCGGCATCTGTTTGTAACAGCAGAGACCATTGATTGCTCTGATCGCTGCTGTTTGACCACTTAAATGCCTCTCAATCACTAAAATCAGCTCCCATGAAGTGGCTCCTGCAACATAATGACACTGTGCCCATAAGTTACCTTGCAGTCAGGGGCTTTCTGGATGTCTGTAGGGATGAGTAGACTCGTGGAAGTTTGGGTTTGCTGGGTTCAGATGGACTTTAGTTAAAAGTTCAGTTTGGGACCCACTTGGACTTGACCCCGGACCCCAAGCCCCATATAAATTCATGAAGACCCAAACCTCTCTACTATAAAATGGCTGTAAAAGGGTTGTAGTAAAAGGCAAAGGGCTGCAAAAGAAAACAAAATGAGGGCAATTGCCCTGCAAACAAATGTGGATAGAGAATACATAAAAAAAATGACATGGGCTCCCATCTATTTTTGATAACCAGCACAGGTAAAGCAGACAACTGCGGGCTGCAACCCTCAATTGGGTGCTTTACCTTGGCTGGTTATCAAAAATAGATCCCACACCATTTTTGTAAACTCATTTAAAGAAAAAATAAGAAATTCTGTATCTGCTGCTGACCAGGAGTGACCTATGGAGCCGAGTTCTCGTAACACTGTCATAATGAAGCTCCATGGGAATCAATAGGCATTGTGGGATGTTACACCACTGGACTATGGTGAAACTTAAAATACAGCTGTCGAATCACAGCTGACATCAACCCACAAAGTATTACCACAAATGCCTCCACACCAGGACAATCGGGAAGAGTTTGGCAAAGCACCAGAATTGGCCCATCTACGGAATGCACCACTTCTGGGGTGGCTGCAGACTGCTATTTTTAGGCTTGGGAGGGCCCAATAACCATGGACCTTCCCAGCCTTATAATACCAGTATCCAGCTGTCTGTTTTATGTGCACTGGTTATCAAAAATAGGCGGGAGCCCACCTTATTATTTTATTTTACTTTATTGATTACAGCAGTGAACAGTCATCTTCCGCATGCAGTAAAACTTGTAGATTGGCTGTGTTACAGCCTTTCAACAAACTTTATTGGCACACAAGCAGTATCAGAACTCCGAACTCGGACACAGATTCCAGTACAAACCCCCAAACTTTACTGTTTGGGTTCACTCATCCTTAGACGTCTCCACTGCGACAATGTCTGTCCACCTATAAAGCCTAGCATGTGGCTGAATTTCATTAGATTTGACTATGTGTTGTAATTAGAGGTGAGCAATGTTCGAATCGAACCGTTCGCCAATTTCAAATTCGAGTTGTTTTGGGCGGTGTTCGAGTCGTTCGACAAACTCGAACGATTTGCTTCAAGTTCGGCAGTTCGAGTTAACGTTTGATAATGGTTCGATCACCAAAAGCGTGGCTTTTCACAGTAAGGCTATGTGCGCACGTTGTGTATTTGCATGCATCCTGCGTCCCCAGCACAATCACTCTCTCTTTCCTACTCACCGATCAGCTGCACGGCTGTTACAAAGCTCCGGCAGCTTTTCCTCTTTTGAAAATGACTGCCGCTCATTATTCAATCTGGTATTCCCTGCTTTCCCCACCCACCGGCGCCCACGCTGAGTGACAGCTGTCTCACTGCAACAAATCACAGCCGCCGGCGGGCGGGTCTATATCGTGCAGTAAAATAAATAAATAAATTATTAAAAAAAAAACCTGCCGTTCCCCCCAATTTTGATACCAGCCAAGATAAAGCTATAAAGCCACACGGCTAGAGGCTGGTATTGTCAGGATGGGGAGCACCACGTTATGGGGAGCCCACCACCTTAACAATATCAGCCAGCAGCCGTCCGGAATTGCCGCATCCATTAGATGCCACAGTCCCAGGACTCTACCCGGCTCATCCCGAATTGCCCTGGTGTAGTGGCAATCAGGGTAATAAGGTTAGGTTAATCATGACAGGCGTCTTCCCGAGATACCTTCCATGATTAAATTGTAAATGAAAGTAAATAAACACACACAACGAAAAATCCTTTATTTGGAATAAAAGACAAAAAAAACCCCTCTTTTACCACTTTATTAATCCCCAAACACCTCCAGGTCCGAAGTAATCCACACGACGATTTCAGCTCTGCTACATCATGCTGACAGGGAGCGCCGTAGAACACGAGCGCTCTGTATCAGCTCCATACAACAACTGATGTGAGCCGCGCTGTCACCGGAGACTTCACTCAGGTAGTGCCTGCGAGGATGATGATGGGAGCGGTAGTGCTTGTGTGTGCGGTGATTATGATGAGTGCGGTACTGCCAGGGTGTGTGCGGTGATGATGATGATGAGTGTGGTAGTGCTGGGGTGTGTGCGGAGATAATGATGAGTGCGGTAGTGCTTGTGTGTGTGGTGATGATGATGAGTGCGGTAGTGCCGGGGTGTGTGTGGTGATGATGATGATGATGATGAGTGCGATAGTGCCGGGGTGTGTGCGGTGATGATGATGATGAGTGTGGTAGTGTGGCGCCCCTGACCTGGTCAGGCACCACTGAGTACTGCACCCATGCTGGGGACAGTACAACACAGGTAATCCAGAAGGCTGACCGGGGTGTGGAACACAGGCGCATAGTGACCAGGTCTCACACATGTACCCATGAGAGGACCCCTGGGGATCCCAGGAGGGGGCAAGCCTTCACCTTCACTGGAATAGTGGAGGGGGTAGAGCCTCCATCTCCTCTCAAGGGGTGTGGTAGAGAGTCTGGTTGCTAGGTGGCGTAGGCAAGAACAGGGGAGGAGGAGCAGTGAGTCAGTTAGAGCAGAGAACTCCATAGGGCTCAGTGAGGAGCAGACCTGTGGGGCTGATGCTGTCTAACAGCGCCCGCGCAGTGACTACAGACGGGGGAGAACGGTCAACTAGGAGTGCTGCCTGAAAGCCAGCTTCAGCTAGAGAGTGCACGGAGTGGGAAGTAAGGAGACTGCTAGAGAGCACCAGGCCCAACCGGGCGGCAGATCCCGAAGCGAGGATAGATTCACCTTTCCCTGCTAAACCTGCCGGTGTGGGGCTCTTACAGCCCACACCACAACACTACAAAAGCCGCAGCCACGTAACCGCAAGTAGGGCCCATAGGTCACAGGAGGCAAGAGGCTGGAGTGGCCTGGCCCGGGGAACAAGCACACGGCAACACAAGAAGGGGAGAGAGGCTTGGAGCATCTTCCCTGGGTGACCCCCATAGGGACTCAAAGTCGGGGTCACCCCAAACCACCAAGGGCTAAGGAAGGCGAGTTTGTAGTCACCCTCATACAGTCAGCCGGAAGGATACCTGGTTCCCACCTGGTTCATCCCAGCTACGCCCGGGTTACTCACCCTGCCACCTGAAGTGAGTAAAAACCCTGAAAGACACTCTGCCTGTGTGTGGTCATTCTGCGACTTGTGGTACTACAGCTTTACAAAGGGCCCTGGGGCTTGCCTCACTCTCAGGAGGCTACTACACCCGACTGCACCCACCATCAGCCCCAGGTGCCTCCTAATCTGCAGTGGCGGTCCCCTCTGACCGCAAATCTGAGAGTGGCGTCACGATCAAAACTGAAGATTCCCTACCTGTGACCAGCACCAGCTACGTGGAGTCCCTGAAGGTATGCACTGATACAACACCTGCGGGGCTTCACATCTGGCGTCACGAACAGGATAAGGACTAGACCTGTTCAGACAGGTGACCATGTGCCTGGGCGGTCCGCTTGAAAAATTGGAAGCGCCGCCATATTGCCACCATGAAAAGCGCGCTGAAAAACAACAGCAGCCCGCGCTGGAAGAAGTTACCGCCCACGAAGAGGTGTGGCTACCCAGAGATCCCCTGCAGAGTTCTGACCTTGCCAGCTATGAGAGTGGAAGCGTCGAGAGACGGCGGGAAGGAAAGGAAGCCACAAGCCTGCTGCTGGGAGAGGAGCTGCTGAAAGAGGCAGAGCAGAAACTGGACAGCTTGTTACAGGAGGCAGCGAAGAGTCCACTGCTGGGAGACCGTGCAGAAGACGGCGCAGAAGAAATGGCGTCTGACCGCAGGAACCCAGAACCAGGCTCCGCTGCCTGGTGGTACCGAGAGCTGGCCCAGTTTTGCAACCGGCTGGAGACCCGGGTCGTGGAGCAGATTCGGGAGGAACGGATGGAACTGCAGGAGATGACCGCGGCGGTTCGGGCCTATGAAGGGAGAGCTGCGCGCCGGGTGTCAGGCGGGATGGCGACGACGCAGACCCCAGTGCTACCAACAACGGGTGAGTCGAATGATGCCCCGGCCCGCGCAAGTGCCCCGACCCCTGCTGCCACGTCCGCGGTCCCTGAAGAGGCGTCCGGTGCGGCG
Source organism: Anomaloglossus baeobatrachus (assembly GCF_048569485.1). NCBI lineage: Eukaryota > Metazoa > Chordata > Amphibia > Anura > Aromobatidae > Anomaloglossus > Anomaloglossus baeobatrachus. The sequence goes on along the minus strand of NC_134357.1, from coordinate 55,048,464 downwards.
ACGCTGAAGCAGGCCGCAGCCACGCCAGGTGCGGCCCTCCAAGCCCCAGCGGCTGCAGCGATGCCCTGCTCGGCCCACCAAGACCCAGTCCGTGCAGCGATGCCCTGCCCGGCCCGCCAGGACCAGGCCGCCGCCATCCTGGGCGCGGCCCGCCAAGACCAGGCCGCCGCCATGCCAGGCGCGGCCCGCCAAGACCAGGCCGCCGCCATGCCAGGCGCGGCCCGCCAAGACCAGGCCGCCGCCATGCCAGGCGCGGCCCGCCAAGACCAGGCCGCCGCCATGCCAGGCGCGGCCCGCCAAGACCAGGCCGCCGCCATGCCAGGCGCGGCCCGCCAAGACCAGGCCGCCGCCATGCCAGGCGCGGCCCGCCAAGAGAAGACTACCTTATCATTTTCCCCGGCCTGCAAGGCCAGAGCAGACACCGCTCCCCGGTCCACAGAGGTTCCTGATAGGCAGCCCACGGTGGGTGAAGACCCTGCATATTGGCAGATGAGGGCTGACCTGGAGGCCAAATTTCCACAATGGTTGGTGAGCCAGTACATACCCCCTCCGCATACCCCAAAGAGTCTCCTGCTAACTCCTGCAGCAGCTACACCAGAGAGCCCACCGCCCAGACCAGCTGAAGAGAGCCCATCCCCAGCACTGCCACAACCAGAGTGCAGTGAAGAACTAAGGGGGAGAGGAGGCCAGGAAGCTGAGGAGCTGACTCCGACGCCAACCGCAGCAGACCCCTACCCAGAGCCGGAGATGCTGCCCTATTCCCGCTGGGAGGAGGAAGACTTGACACCGTCAGCAGATGAAGATCAACCCAAAGACCTCACCTGGGAGCCCACAGGCATGAACCCAGCCCGCAAGACACGGCGCAGCAGATCAAAGCGTCCTCCAACACCACAGTCTCCAGAGCAGAGGGAGGTCACAGCCAGAGACCTGGAGGAGAAAAGGTGCCTAAGAAGGTCCAAAGCCCAGGCTAGAGGACCCCTTTACAGAGGAATAGTAGAGGACTTCAACTTGAAAAGCGGATACGGCTTCATTGTAGTGAAAGGAATAAAAGAGGGCATATTTGTAAATCGGAGAGATGTTCAAGCCCACCTGCCCAGAGGACATTCAGGCAGAAATTTGAAAATTGGGGACTTAGTACAGTTCACCTTGCATCAAGGAGAAAGGGGCTACTATGCCTTAGACGTAGCACCATGTCCCAGACAAGAAAGACAAGAAAGACAAGAAAGACAAGAAAGAAAAGACAGAGATACAGAAACGGATGCAGAAAAAGAAACAGATGAAGACCAAGAAAGGAAAGACACAGAACCTATAGATGAGGCAACCACAGATGAAGAAAGAGACAAAGAGCAGGAAAGTCACAGGTGCCAGTGCCCAACGTGCTCTCGCCCTAGTGAAAAAGAGGAGTAAAGTAAAGGAAAGTAAGAAGTTACTGTTTTGACCAGTTTTGACAAGTTTTGTTTGCAACGTTAAAGAAATGCGCCCACAAAAACTATTGTGAGAAATAAACTTAAGGCTATGAACTTGCTATAGCCACAAACTCTCGCAGTGTAAATAGTTACACCAGTGGCACCACCACCAGGGCCAGCCTGTTTAGGGGCTTGGCTCGTCTGCAACCAGGGGGGCCCGTCCGTAGAAAAGGGCCTTGGCTCACCTGCGACCAGAGAGCACGCCTGTTTATGGGGCCTTGGCTCACCACCACAAAGAGGGTACCTGGTCAGCACCAACTGTGGAGGCCGCCTCTACATCCTGCCAGAAGAGGCTGAAGGCGCGGATCCACCAGGCCAGGTATACCCTGAAACCACCAGCCCATGAAAGCCGCCTCTACATCCTGCCAGAAGTGGCTGAAGCCGCGGCCAACGGGAGAGGAAGTTTGGAGGAAAGGTCTGGGGAAACGGATGGCCCAGACCTGGTTACCAACAGGACCGGTGACCTGCCTCCTGAGAGGGTTTTGGGTGGGTTAACGGACTTGTGGGTGGAGGGTGGTGATGTCTGATACCTGGTGCTTTTAAATGTTTTACATGTTTTAATGTTTTATGCATTTTTAAAATGTTGTCTTGCAGCCCGAGGACGTGCTGGTGATAACTAAGGGGGAATGTGGCGCCCCTGACCTGGTCAGGCACCACTGAGTACTGCACCCATGCTGGGGACAGTACAACACAGGTAATCCAGAAGGCTGACCGGGGTGTGGAACACAGGCGCATAGTGACCAGGTCTCACACATGTACCCATGAGAGGACCCCTGGGGATCCCAGGAGGGGGCAAGCCTTCACCTTCACTGGAATAGTGGAGGGGGTAGAGCCTCCATCTCCTCTCAAGGGGTGTGGTAGAGAGTCTGGTTGCTAGGTGGCGTAGGCAAGAACAGGGGAGGAGGAGCAGTGAGTCAGTTAGAGCAGAGAAC